>NW_022280182.1:210520-234783 GCF_004355925.1 Anarrhichthys ocellatus
CCTCCAGTAGTCTTGCGAGGGTAAAGAGCTGGTCCACTGTTCCACGGTCGGGACGGAATCCGCACTGCTCCTCTTGAATCTGAGGTTCGACAAGCGGTCGGAGCCTCCTTTCCAGCACCCTGGCATAAGCCTTCCCCGGGAGGCTGAGTAGTGTGATACCCTGGTAATTCGAGCACACTCTCCGGTCCCCCTTTTTGAAGATGGGAACCACCACCCCGGGCTGCCATTCCATGGGCACTGATCCCGACCCCCATGCGACATTGAAGAGGTGTGTCAGCCAGGACAGCCCAACTATGTCCAGCGCCTTCAGCATCTCAGGGCGGATCTCATCCACCCCCGGCGCCTTGCCACCAAGGAGCTTTTTAACTACCTCAGCGACCTCTGCCAGGGATATGGGTGAGCCTCCCCCTAGGTCCTCAGGCGCTGCCTCCTCTGCAGAGGACATGTTGGTCGGGTTTAGGAGTTCCTCAAAGTGCTCTTTCCACCGCCCGACGATGTCCTCCGTCCGGGTTAGCAGTCCCCCCCCCCCCTGCTGAGAACAGCCTGGGGTAAGCCCTGCTTTCCCTTCCTGAGCCGTCGGATCGTTTGCCAGAACCTCCTTGAGGCCAACCGAAAGTCCTTCTCCATGGCCTCCCCGAACTCCTCCCATGCCCGAGTTTTAGCATTCGCGACCACCGCAGCTGCAGCCCTTCTGGCCTGCCGGTACCTGTCAGCTGCTTCAGGAGACCCCTGAGCCAACCAGGCATTGAAGGTCTCCTTCTTCAGCTTGACGGCTTCCTTCACCTCCGGTGTCCACCACCGGGTTCTCGGGTTGCCGCCACGACAGGCACCGATGACCTTCCGGCCACAGCTCCTAGCGGCCGCGTCCACAATAGAGGCTTTGAACATGGTCCACTCGGATTCCGTGTCCCCAACCTCCCTCGGGATGTGTGAGAAGTTCTTCCGGAGGTGGGAGTTAAAGACCTCCCGGACAGGGTCCTCCGCCAGACGTTCCCAGTTCACCCTCACTACACGTTTGGGTTTGCCGGGTCTTTCCAACCGGTTCCCCTGCCATCTGATCCAACTCACCACCAGGTGGTGATCAGTTGACAGCTCTGCTCCTCTCTTCACGAGTGTCCAAGGCATACGGCCGCAGATCAAATGATACGATTACAAAATCGATCATTGATCTCCGGCCTAAGGTGTTCTGGTACCAGGTACACTTATGAGCCACCTTATGTTCGAACATAGTGTTCGTTATGGCCAAACCGTGGCAAGCACAGAAGTCCAATAATGAAACACCATTCGGGTTCAGATCGGGCAAGCCGTTCCTCCCAATCACCCCCCGCCAGGTTTCTCCGTCATCGCCCACGTGAGCGTTGAAGTCCCCCAGGAGAACTATGGAGTCGGTAGGCGGCGCCCTTTCCAGGACCCCTCCCACCGACTCCAAGAAGGCCGGATACTCTGAACTGATGTTTGGTGCATAAGCACAAACCACAGTCAGAGCCTTGCTCCCCGCAACCCGTAGGTGCATGGAGGCGACCCTCTTGCTCTCCGGGGAGAACTCCAACATAGCGGTGCTCAGCCGGGGGCTCGTGAGTATCCCCACTCCCGCCCGGCGCCTCTCACCCTGGGCATCTCCAGGAGCTTGGTTCCAGAGCCAACGCTGTGTGTGGAGGTGAGTCCAACTATTTCTAGCTGGTATCGCTCCACCTCCTGCACCAGCTCCGGCTCTTTCCCCGCTAGCGAGGTGATGTTCCACGTCCCTAGAGCTAGTCTATGCCGCTGGCGATCGGCATGCCCGGGCCTCCCGCCCGACCCACCGCCCGGTCTGCATAGCACCCGACCCCGATGCTTGTCCCTGCGGGTGGTAGGTCCACAGGGTGGCTGCTCCATGGTGTTTATTCGAGCTAAGCCCGACCGGGCCCAATGGGCAAAGGCCCGGCCACCAGACGCTCGCCTACGAGCTCCCCTCCTGGGTCTGGCTCCGGGAGGGTGCCCCGGTTTCCCTGGTCCGGGCGAGGTGGCTGTAGTCCGTGGGCTAACTATCATCGGGGTTGTTTTGAACCGCTCTTAGTCTGGGCTCTCCCCTGAAACCTGTTTGCCTTGGGAGACCCTACCAGGGGCTAATGCTCCGGACAACATAGCTCCCAGGATCACTGAGCCACTCAAACTCCTCCACATTGATAAGGTGGCGATTCGCGGATTTTATAAATCCAATTTTTTTATTTAATTTAAAAACTGCCATAGTATAAAGAACACAATGTCATGTGCCTTAAATGTGACTTAAAAAAAATAATTTACTTTTTATTAGTGCTGGGCAACGATTAAAATATTTAATCGCGATTAATCGCATGGATTTTTTGCGATTAATCGCATTGTTATGACAAAGTTTAATAATGAATTCAAAAGTAGTGTATTGCGCACTTTTATTTTAAAAGTACTGCTATATGAACAAAAGGGCAATAACATTTGGTTTGCAAACACTTATTAAAACAAATAAGGTGCTTTTTAACAGCAGTATTCTCTTTACACAGTAGCAATCATATGTATATTTTCCCTTTAACTCACGAGATGCAGGTAGCATGTTTTATACTTAATGTGAATATAATTCATACTTTGTTGGCATCTTATTCTGAAAACCGGATGTTCGTCTGAAGAAACCGGATGTTGTCTCACGCTAATCTTTCCGCTAGCTTTCAAAGTCCTTCGCTCGCTCCCGACCTGTGCCGTTTGAATGCGTTTACTGTGAATTTCAGCATATAGGTGCACTAAAATGTAAGTGTCTGCTGACTTTACCGCAGCGATGTCCAGTAGTCTCCAGGCAGAGCAACAGCTGGTGCACGTTGTAACGCCGCTTGTCTTGCTTTTGTTTATCTAAATTTATCCCACAAGCTGCATCAACGTAGTCTGCTGAAGACTTCCTCCACGGACTTTCAAAATTAAAAAAATGCGTTAACGCGCTATAAAATAATTGTCGGCGTCAATTAATGAATGCGTTAACGCGTTATTATCGCGTTAACTTGCCCAGCACTACTTTTTATGCAATCAGTACAGTGGAACTGTAACATCCAAAACAATGTAACCACTTTCTGTGCAATCTGAGCCATGAATCGTTGCATGTAAACCGTTCATTCAAAAGCGTTTAAGAACCTGTACAGTATCCAAAATCATATCATGATACTCCAGTATATTGATATTTTCTTACACCTTGAATTATTAGGAGACACTATCACGAAATATATAAAATATAAAACATGCGTTCTTTTGGTTTCAGAGATTCTTTCTCAAAGGAGAGCACAGGAAGTGATTTACAGAGCGGATATGATTGCTGTAGCACACACAAAGAGTTTCATCTGTGAGTGCTACATTCAATGCTGAAAAGTAAAGACAAGATGAACCATAACCTAACACAGACACGACCCCAGAGACAAAACATCTGAGTGACCCTCCAACAACCATCTGAAGAATAATCTATTCACAACATGTGGAAGGGCCCAGATCCAATGACAAAAAGCCAAATCCGCGTTCTCTCCTGGGTCGAAAAAAAATGCAAGTCAAGAGGTTTGACAATCGCAGATGGACCGGTCTGCTTCTTGGTCCTTCTCCAGCTCGTGCATCTGTCTGTCAGCTTCATCGCATGCTCAGACGCTGCCCCCAAAAATAAACTGTGGGTCATTCAGTCCTCTCACCCGCAAGGATTGGTGTGATTTGGCTTAGCACTCCCATGTAAAAGCCATGTTTTTATCTTATCTCCCAGTATTTCATGTCTCTGTTCGCTTTTCCAAACTCTTCTTCATGTACTTTTCATGTACGAATTTTTTCAGACCACGTTGGGGCACCAAGTTTGTAAAATGACAACCTGTTAGTTTTCCAGGAGTAAGCTTTAGTTATTGCACAGCTGGATGGGCATTCAATCATGATTGAGGGGATCAATGTTTTGATTGCAACAATCCTAACTTTTAATTTTCTCTCATCAAGCCAATAAATACACAGCTACTGAGGTTTAAGGGCTTGTGCAATACCAGGGATTATAATGGAGCCTAGACAGCAAATTTCGGATCAAGCCAGGTCAATTAGCAGGAAAGACGGGGAAAGGATCCCCAGTGGAAAAACATCTGCCTTGATAATAGCCAATAATTTCCTATCCAAAATGGAATTTTACTTAATCTCCTGAATTGATAATGACGGTTGGAGGAGTGATATATCCTGCAGACGGTGAAGTTTAGCACTCCCAAAGACTCAGAGGCAGAAGCTGCCCTGTAGCCTTACTGCTGAACACATTGTTGAGAGAGGGAGAAGGAGACAGAGGAAGAAGAAACTCAGATGTCGAGGGAGCATGGCAGAGGCGTCGAGATGGACCCAAACAGTAACGGAGCGGACGAGACAGAAACAGAGAAGCCCTGTTCTTCCACGCCAGATCCGGCTCGCATGGCAGCTGAAAACCACAGCAGACTTCTCCATTCTGACAGCTGTGCCCTGATCCCTCTCCGCACCATGGGTACATGCCAAAACAGCCATGCCAGTCTGGCACCAGTACAGAGGGACCAGCAACCTCTGCCAACAAGTGTGATCTGTGCACGAGATGGGAACTGTCGCACAAGGGCGGGCTGCTGTGTAGTGGAAAGGATGAACTTCTGAATTTGTGGAATGTGGTTGGGGCGGGGCCTCATCCAACCATCAAGACACACTCCACAAGACCCAATTCCCTTCCAATTCCCGTCTCCTAATCCTGTTTGGTCAGGATAATGAACAACACGCAAGGGAAGGGAAAATAATTGGACTGCTCGGCAGTAGGAAAAAGAACATTCCAGGATTTACATTGTTGTTTTGAGCCAAATTCATATTTTTGACTTGTGTTTTCACTTTAATGAGCAGCATTTCTTTATGGTGACTCATTTTGGAGATTGCTCAAAGGTGCAGCATCCAAAACAGCACAGGACTGCATCACAATAACGTTGAACGTTCTCATAAAACAGCTACTCTCTCTATACTATCCACAAAGTGTGCTGCCATCAGTTCTGATCCTACAGAAAGCATTAACGAAAATATCCTAACAAGCAGGTAGTTAGTACACATGTAAGACATACTGTTGGACTGACTCATTTATTATGCACCCCACGAAACCACTTGGGTCGTATTACAGTGGTATTCAGTTGTTCACTTAGAGGGACTATTAAAACCACTGAAGGGATGATGAATCCAAGGGCGTTATCACACCTATAGTTTGTTTGCTCTGGGCCAAATCAGGGACCAATTTGTCATGATGTTGCATATTGCCTCAAGTTTGATTTTTGGACAACAGGGCACCAAAATGGGTGACGCATGAGGAAGCTGCATCACATTGCTCAGAATTTACATGAAGGAAAACATACAGAAATAAATAGACTCCTGTTTCAGAAATAATAAAGTAGGGACAACTACACAGGTGGATCTTGGCCTCGGTTACCATTACATCATTTGTATTGATCACCTAAGGCCAACGATACAGTATGATGATGGGGCGCGGCTGCGCCAGGAAAATAATGTGATGATGCAGTAGTCGCCATAGGTGCATCTGAAGGAAGCATGCATTCCCATAGCGCAAAGCGCAGCTCACTACGGGAGCAGGTTTAATCCAAAGAAGGCGCAATGCTTCCTCCAGTTGGATCAGATAGAGGTTGAATCATGTTATTACCACAGAAGAATAGTACCAAACCAAACCAAAGTTAATTTGTAACTCTGGTGCACACCAAAACAACCAGACCGAGACCATGTTGAAGAGGTAGTCCTGGTCCACTTGTTTTGGTCCACACCCGAGGGCGTTTGCTGTGTTCACAACTGCCCAAAACAACACCACCAAGGGGAAGGGGGGAAAACTCTCCATGGTTCAATTAAACCAAACTAAACAAAGCAGGTGTGAAAACGCCTAAACCTCAAATATATAATACACGCCCTTACCACCAGTCCAAGAGGTCTATGTTAAGACTTCAGCCAAAATCTAGGCCTAACTGGTTAGATCAGTTAGGGGCAAGCATTTGCTTTGAGTGACATTCTGAAAAATCATTCAACTACCCTACTCCATCTTTACTCACCACCAGTTCGGAGAAACGTGCATGCAATTCCTCAGCGGGTGGCATGGGGGCACTGAACTCCAGCAGCTGCAGAGGCACGCTGTCCTTGAGGTTGATCTCAGGAGGCTCGCTGCTGCCGAAGCAGCACAGGAAGCCCAGGCCCGGCCGCGTCCTCTTTCTGGGGGGCATGGTGACTGTGGTGACACAGGCGGCAGTGATGATCCCGGAACCAGGAAGGTAGAGGTAGAGGAAGGGGCCAAGGGGCAGGGAGGGGGAGTGGAGAGGAGGACGCGGCTGCTATCTAGGGGGCATGATCTAGAAGAGAGAGAAGAGAGAGAGAAAAGGTTACAGAGACATTGTCAATGCAAGCTGGCCTAGGTTTGGTTTCCCCAGTGTCAAAAAGAAGTACTCTCACTGACATGCAATAGATTTGGACAAGCATGTTTAATGTCATAATGCATGACATTTTCACTTGTAAGGTAAATAATTTATCTGATTTTCAATCACAATGTAGCGCGACAGAGACTATACTCAGTTCATGAATGTTTGGTGCGGTCTACACACACTCACACACAGTATCTGGTCAATGTTTCCTTGAAATGGCTTGTAGTGCACAGAAAGTGAAGCAATTTATCTCCGTGCTTGGATTTTCTCAAGACTTTACAGTGCTGGAAATACAGACTAATTAAAAAGCGATCACTGTAAAGCCGAAATGCTTTAGCTAGAGGAACCTACGACCACAGATGACACCACCGTCATGTCTGACAACCGTTGATTTCATCTATTCTCTTTCGAAATCGTCTTAATTCCATTGACTATGTGCCAGGGCGGGGAGGCAGCATGGGCCGCCATCATATCCTCATCTTGACATCGGTTGCTCTTATGCCTGGACAAAGAAACCTCTTGTCCGTGAGCTACAATGGTGCCTTCGCAGCGTGTGTTGTTTGTGCAGCCTTGCACCGAGAGCTGCCCCAGCGGTGCCCTCACTCCTTCAATGTAGTGGACACTGTGTGTGTGTGTACTGACGGTCGTGGATGACAACAGGAGCAGGGGACTGAATAGGCCGAGACACCCTGGAGGATTTCCTCAATGCTACGAAAAGGATATGGGTGGTCTTCATACTGTATGAATAATGCACTCGTTACACCATATTATGTCTTATCAACCACTTTTCCTTACTTACACAATGTGAGCACATACCCACAGTGGACTCGCACAGTTGCCAAAGCTGTTCTTTATTCAGCAGTTTACTGCATTTGTAAATGAATGGACCTCAAGTCTGTTATGCAAATACCACCGTCATGCAAATCCAGCAGAAATAGTTAACCAAGAAAATACATTTTGGAGCTATTTAAGTGAAATACAATTAAAACCATTTCAGGAAGTCCATCAAGAGCACGGAAGCAAATATTTGAAAAGGCAAATAAATCCATTCCTCTCCCAAATGTGTTTTTATTGATATTTATACATAACCAAACAAGCATTTAGTAATGGCTAGAGCTTTGCACCCATCTGTTTAATAAGGAAGTGAAAGTGAAAGAAGCCACAATGTACTACATCTCGACCGAGCACAACTCTCCGCCATCGTTCTCCCTCACACATTCGTTCAGCGTAGGAGTTCTCCCTGCACAGTTTAAAAATAGCCGGATGGTAAATTCTTTATGAATGCGCTGGGCCCTCGACAGGAGCTTGCTTTTTCCCCCTCCTTGAATCTGCGATCCCTCTCGAGGCAACAGGGTTGTGCACGGATACAAATGAAAACTGGAGGCTATTTTAAATGAAAATCAACCAAAGGTTTTTCTTTGGCTTATTCGAACATGGAAATGCCTGTGGAGTGTGCAGCCATCACTGGGCTTATTTTCTGACAAGTACTGTATCTTAAATTCTTCTATTACCAGCGCGTGTGTTATGATGACCGAGGTGACAATCCCTGAACCCCCCTTCCCAAATCAGAGAGGGATTAATCTGCTTCAGGGATCCAGACAAAAATGAGCGTAGGGCCCCTACTGATCCCCTGCTCCTCCTATTCCCTGTGCATAATGTATGTGCCCCATTACCCGTGCAGAGCACCAGAAACTGCATCAGATAGTAAGTCTTCATTTGACGAAATACTTATGTATTTGTAGTAACTAACATAATAAAAAGGTATTAACACTACATTTTTAAACCAACAGTGTTGGAGGGATTAATTAGAAAAGGTTACGTTAGGTAATAGAGAACATTCTTTGTTGTTTTGCTGGCTAGCCAGCTAGCGAAAGCTACATCGTTCCACTGAAATCTCTACATAGCAATCTAGAGCTAGCAAAATTTGAACACATTCAGTGATTCAGTCACAAAAATGTAATAAACTCTTCTAAAACATATGTGTGTGTTTCTATTAGATAAAATAGATACAAATCTAGTAGCTAGGGATGTGCATGAGAACCAAGTACTCAGGTACTCAATTTGAACGCCAGTATTTTTTCAATGTAACGTTATGACGCATTTGTAAAATGAGTAAATTTAGGTCAAACATATATTTCTGTTATGCTGGTTGTTGCTGATGTAGTAAACAGCCGTGGCCCGTCCACTCCTCCCGTGTGACTGAGAGCAGTTAACGTGAGTTAGCATTACGCCGTTAGCCAGCACTATTCAGCATCACTTTACCGGCTGTGTGTCTCAAATCCTGACTGCCTTGACAACCCAGCTGTGTATGGATGTTAATGTCGAGCTAGTGATACTTGTTTTTTTCTCTATTTTAGGCTATTCTCCATAATCCAGTTTGTTTGCTTGCTTCCATGGCTGCAGCACAACATTGGCTCACCATGGCTGTCAAAATAGCCACTGTGCGAATGTCACACAGACCAGAACAAAACCAGACGTTACGCACCGGAATGGAAATTTATGGAAAACATTATGGTTTTGTAGCATTGTTGCCAGTATTTCAATTTTTCCTTAATGTCTGATGGTATATCATGGTCAGTTTATGATTCAATAAATTACATTACATATTGTTCCTTTAAAACAATACTCACTTGCTCAAACCATTTTTGGTCGCTGTAATTCCTGTCCATACTGTCTGTGAAGAGACCGCAGTTAAACACTAATGAAAGAGACTATAGACAAAATCCACAGTCCTCGTTGTGGTCAAAAATGCAGCTAAAGCTAACATTAAACTTCAGCAGTAGGAAAAGTGAAGACGATATCATATAACAATTTAGTCCTTTTAGTACAAAAATTCCATCTGTTATTCCCCCAACTGAATTTTGTAACTAAAATAACTAACTTTGAACATTCCTGATTTACTTGGCTAACTCAGACTGCTAAAAAACCCTCATATTAGCTTTGGCTGAATATAGGAATGCATTGTTGCCTAGTACAGGGACTGTAAATCTTGTTCCCCAGCTCTTACATTGAAATCATTTTAGGAAGGCCAGAGTGGACATGAGAGACAACTTAACCAAATGCGAAACCAAAAATGCTCATGAGCATGCGAGTATACCGTACCAAACAATTTTGCACTTTTAGTGACATAATTAAATAATAAAACGGAGACAGTGCTAATAATTTAAGACAACTGTCACAAGGTATTGCGCAATATGTTGCAGAGACGCCATGCTAACGTATATTAAACCAGATGTGGCTGAAGCATGCTGATCACAAATGAATGTAAAGAGGAGCATTCATTGGGTCAGTGGGGAAAAAGGAAACGGTGATGAGGACAGTGAGAAGCCCACTTCAAGATGGTAAATCATGGAGATTCTTTTCCTTGCATTTACACTTGAAAAAGCTCTTCCTATGACGGTCAGTGACTGCTTTTCATCATTTTTATTACTTTAAGATAGTGTATGAGCTGATGCCAAATCTTTACTGTGGTGATGTAGTATTGATGCTGTGGACAGCTGGTGGAGCCTAATGGAACAGAGGCCGCTCTACGGGGGTTTAAAGCCATTCTTCACTCTTCAACACGTGTGGTCAGTCCTCACTCAACATCAGTTCTGCTGGCTGTCTTCCAGCCCTTGCCCAGGGGAAACAGACCAAGGAATCCAAACACGCACATACAGTATACACACAGAAATACTGTACTGTATACTGTAAATAAATACAAGGTAGGCTTTTGTCATCTTCTGTATGGTGGAGTCACCACACAAACACCAATCCAAATTGACCATGTCAACTGCCATATGTGCCCTGAGAGCCCCTCTTATGCCCCAGCTTTTCATTCGACCCCTCCCTCCCTCCCTCCCCCTCCGACTCGCTGTCACCTCCCATTACTTCTCTCTTTTCAGGGCGAATGGAGTGACATTTCCCTCCATCAACCCCCCTCTGACAGTAACATCTGTCATATTTTCCTCGCCACTTCTTGCATGTCCTCCTGCCATCCCTAATCCCACTCTTCTATTCCTTTGCGCTAGTTCCCTGCGCTCGTGCTTTCGGCTAGCGAAAGCTGGGTGCAGTGACTGTGTGCTGCTACTTCACAAAATATTTTCGTTGCAAAGAGCTCCCGATTTAGTCTAAACATGAATGTGCAATGAAAAGCTACAGCCATATCTGGCAACTAATGCTCTAGCCCAAAATGCTACACAGAAGCAGCACTGGGCAGATGGATGAACCGTTGTTTCTCCGTAGGACACTTTTGCCGTGCGCTCCGTCATACTTGCGCCTTCCTTTCTGTTGTTCTCTCTGGGGGCTGTTGCTAATTAAAAAACATCTGTGTGTTTCAGAGCGGGAGGTGCAGGAAGAGGCGCTTGGAGGTTTGTCATTGCTAACTGCTCATCGTGACGGACGAGAATTTAGGTGCATGCCTGCAGAAAAGCGTGAAAACGCGGGACAGATTTCGACGAATTCCCTGCACGCATGCTTCTCCAACAAACGCATTGTTTGTGCACAGCCATGCAGTCGCGTGTTCGCACGTTTTAAAAAGTCAGACACACCCACTCATTCGGATGCAAGCGCGCGCGCGCGCACACACACACACACGTGCAGTATTTGCATACTTGGAGACGCTCGGAAGCAGAGAGGATAGGCTGCTGGCTGCTGTGTGTTTGAAGAGTCTGGAGGGCGGTGGAGCGGAGAGAGGGAGACAGAGATGAAGGAGGTGAGGGAGGGAGGCAGGGATAAAGGGATATACTGCTGCCACTTCTCATTCAGCACACTACATCATCTCCTCATCCCCAGCGCCGGGAAGTAGGTCAGTGGAGGAGGAGGAGGAAGAAGAGGGGGCGGCAGTGTAGAGGGACCGTCTGCTGCTGCTTCTGCTGCGTGATCGTGATCGTGTTTGTGTTTGGCGAGACGCAGAAGAAGAGGTGTATATTTTATATTTAGTGCCAAATTAAATGAAGCCCGATACAAATCCAGCTCCCGTTGATTCCATCCCTCCTTGGACCCAATTCCAAAGAGCTGCATCATTCACCCACTCACATTCCACGTTCCCTTGCACATTCCCCTCCTCATGCTGCAGCTTCACCAGTGTGCTTCTGCATTGAAATGCATCATGCTCACAGTCACCCTCTTGCCTTTTCTTACCTCCTCACACCCCAGTACCTCTAACTGCCCCTCACTTTCACACTGAGGACGAGCCCTTGTCACCTTCTTTGTAATACATGGGTGGATGAATGGATTCCGATTTAGCTCTTTTCACCCAACTGATGCCAAGCAGTTAAAGAGAGGCAAAGAAAATAGGGCAAGAATGATGTGGCAGGAAATCCAAGAAGCAGCAATAAAACGGTTTGAAACCAAAAAACAAGTAGAATAGGCGAAGAAGGCATGGCCAAGAAAGAGCTAGATTATTTTAAAGCGGCACTGAATAAAAGATCAGAAGGAAGTCTGTGGCACACTTTTCTTTCTTTTTTTCGCACACACATTGTTTCTGGGTCCCACAAATGAGGACCATTCCTCCCGGGGTGCTAGGCCTGGCGGAGGAGGGTGCAGTTAGGGTTACATAAGCACCCAGCACCAGAGATGGCGGCGCAGTGCCACGCTGGCACAGACACGAACAAGACTACAAAATGCATTGCAAATTAAGAGATTGGCATTGTTTTGGCAAACTGTTGGCATGCAGCTGGCGAGAGGAGCGCACGTCTGACAATGCCAACCCCAGTGTTGGATGTCAGAAAAGCACCAGGCAACTAGAATCCCCTACGGTTTCAGTCCTGGTTGATCTGGTGGCACCTATGGTCACTGTGGTACAGCAAGCTTAGGCAGCTTCTCTGTATGAAAGAAGAGCAACCTCATCTCAACCTGGTCTCAGAGAATTCATGGATTCACATTGTTGTAACAAATAAAACAACTGTCCACCAATGTAACACAGAGTTCATGATCGTTTCCCTTGTGCATAAGCAATTGAAAGCCTGCAGAGGAAAGATAGACTCCACATGTAACATTGAAAACTATTGCATAAAGATAATTTCACCATGTAAATCGAAGGAATGGCTATTGTCAAATAAATTCCAGAAGTAAATATGATCATAGGATGAGGTTTGATTAGAGTTGTTCCGATACCAGTATCGTTAATGCCTCCGATTCAGCCTAAGATGCTGGATCAGGTATCAGCTAGTACACAAGTCTACGCACCGATCGTATATCAGGTTGCCAATATTGATGATGGAAGTAGCTAACGAGTGAGCCACCTCACTTCTCTCTCATCTCAGTTGAGAGTTGCACATGTGTCTCTGCAGTGATCGGGCAATTGCTAGCGGATAGTGTAACGTTAGCCAGAGCGAGCAAAATGTCAGCAATTTGGCAATATTCTGCACTGAAAAAAATCTTTCGAACTAGATAACAAAAGGATGTTCAATGAAATTCATTCTCTGTATGCAATCGGTATCGGATCAGTACACCGTATCGGCCGATATGCAAGTTCAGGTATCGGAATCGGTAAGGTAGAGTCCGAGAATCCCAAGGTTTGAAACAAAGAAAATTGTGAGGATAACGATCTAACCTTTAAACATCCCATCATTTCTCCTGAAATTGGTACGGGCACATGCAGCAGATGACAAATCACAATGTCAAACCACAAAGGATTTCTGATGTCCTGACACAGGATGCCAACATGGAGGGACACCAATGTGAACACACACCAAAAGGTCTTATTGGGGTTGTGTGGGGTCAGGTCAGCATGTCCTTTTATTTGTGGTCATGGCTGTACACTGGTGTGTGGAAAATCCATGTGGAAGTGAACCTCTCACACATTAATTTGACATGAAGTAGCTATTCAACCCAACCATTGAACACATTGAAAATTTGCCACTCTTTGGGTGCTGTTACCCCAGACATGCCCTCTCCAACATGCCCTACCCTCCCTTTCTACTGTCTGCCTGATGACTATTGGACCTATCCTTCAATTCTACCCCCCTCCTCCAAGGCCACATGCTGCAAGCCTAATCACCTGGGACACTAAAAACTCATTCTCCCATGAACCCCATTGGATCTGTGGCCCACCCACAGTCGCTGCATCAGGTCTTGGGGAAGCCATGTACACATCATAGATCTTAGCCTGTTCGGGTCAAAGGCTGTACTGCAGTGCTAATAAGTTACATTTAGTGCAGCATTCAGTACAGGCAAGCATTCCCACATACAGACATATAAACACACATTTTAGTTTGCTCTGTCTCACACCAATCAAAGATTTTATTCATGCGTCACTTCCTCATTTACACGGGGTTAAGCACCACAGGTGGTCACTTTACAAGATGTGTGTAAAGTAATGTGATTGATCCTGAAACAGCTGGCGTGACTAATCGAGAAGATCCATCAATGATCAAATGAATGTAAACACAACACATGCACTGCACACTACACGCATTGCGACTTGCATTCCTGAGATGTGACATCACCCATCTATCCCAGTGCAGGTCTCCGTGGTTGGTAGCGAATTTCAGTCTCAACTGACAAATGACCAGAGCGGACAGAGGAGGTACTGCTGTTATTTCACGGTACATTTGCATGCAATGCATTCCTGAGCTTGTCCTGAAAGCACACAGCAGGCCGGCGCTTTCATAAGAGTCTGTGCAGCGAGCAGCTTTCTCATGTGGACCTGGACAATGGGCCACAGGATTTGGTTTGGACATTTCTGCTGGGTCCTGACAGGGTAGGCTAATGCAGGCGGGGATGGTTCTTTTGGTCTGAGCAACTTCAAATTTCCTCCCTTAGCTCGGGGGTGCATCTGATCTTCAAGGGGACAGCTATTTTTAGTAGTGCTGGGCAAGTTAACACGTTATTATCGCGTTAACGCATTAATTAATTAACGCCGATAATTATTTTATCGCGCATTTTGAAAGTGCGTTGCTCACTGGCAGCGGTGGAGGAAGTCTTCAGACTACGTTGGATGCAGCGTGTGGGAGAAGTATAGATAAACAAAAGCAAGACAAGCTAACAAATGCTACAGAGAAGTGGATAGATACAAACTGCAGGTCGATTAGTATTGTGGAAGATGGCGGTCTGAGGAACGTTCTCAAGGTGCGTTCGCATCGCGTTTGGTGTAAACGCACCTTTAGGATCGCAACGAATGCCGGCACGTATGAGCCTCAAGATGCACCATCACAAGAAGAATACACGAGTTGTATGAAAAGGAGAGGACTACAAAAGCGACGGCGTTACAACGTGCACCAGCTGTTGCTCTCACTGGAGACTACTGGACATCGCTGGGTAACCATCATAACCTCGGAGTTACAGCATTATATTGATGAACAGTAGAGCTGCATTCACATGCTCTGACTGTCATGAAAACAGAAGACAGACATTTTCACATACAGTCAGCACACTGAGCACAAATAGTGCAAGAAATATAACTGCTACTGTGTAAAGGGAATGCTGCTGTTAAAAAGCACCTTATTTGTTTAAAGTGTTTGCAAACCAAATGTCATTGCCCTTTTGTTCATATAGCAGTACTTTTAAAATAAAAGTGCGCAATTCACTACTCTTGAATTCATGATTGAACTTTACACATAACAATGCGATTAATCATTGCCCAGCACTAATTTTAAGCTATGACAGCATGGTCTGTCTCCAAAACATTCTTGGGCCTCTCCGATTGGCACAGCAAACTAATTGAAGAGAATGATTTTTAGACATGAAGTACGGATTCTTTTCGATGTAATTTCTGTCAGGATAATAATATGAAGTAAATGTTTGCTTAAACTGTAAGTGCGCTTGTCAAAATAACTAGTATATCGACTTATCGTACAATAAATGGATCTCAATCCTCTTTACATTATGAACTTATTGTACGATATATGGACATGACCTCAACTATTTTTACATTATTGCCCTATTGTATGATATATAGACATGACCTTGATCATTTTTATGTAATTGACTTAACGTATGATATATGACATGACCCCAATCATTTTTATGTTACCGAACAATATAAGTGATATGACCTCAAACATTTTTGCTGACCTCGATATTGCCCTCTTTTATGTGTGTGTTTGTATACATAAGAAAGTCACCAACATTTTTTTAGCCAACGTGATACCAGAATAAACAGCAGAGTTTACCATTTTAAGACCTGGACATTGCGCAGACATGGCACATTTTGTGTTATCAAAATCTGAGAGTCCGTTTTTCGTTATTTATTGTTTTGGTTGTGTGGTGTTATTTTATTTATGCTTTATTTATTTAGAATATAAAAAAAGATGAGGCTACAATACAGGGTAGGCAGTTACTGACAACAAAATCACAAGTACCATGCCTCGGCTCCATCCACAGACACTCTCTAGGGATTTAAGGCAGCTACTGACAAGGGCTGTCTGTGCTCTTATGCCTATGTGCAACTCTCAGGAAAACAACCCGGAATCAGATGATCTGAACCGCACCCTTCCTCCCCTTCAACACTCTTTTTAACCATTCCTGCAAACCTCCCTAATTTCTTTGCTTCAATTCTCCCTCTATCAATTCCTTTCTGCCCATCACTCAAATAGTGGAGGCTGTTAGGATGAGACAGCTGAAAACCTATGCAGCTGTCGGACTGGGAGCTGTGCCTTCAGACGGTGTCGCTGGGAAACAACATGACAATGGACTTCAAGCACATAGAGTTTCAAACTTGTCTCATGCCTCTAGTCACTGTATATCAAGCTAAAACTATAGCAACAGAACAATGTTAAGTAGATGTGGTTGAGCCAGTTCCATGGCGCTGTCATAGAGTGGAACTTCACTGTGCGTAATTTAAGGAACAAATGAACAAGTCAAAGGTACCTCCATTCAAATTGACCACAACCGCAATTATTATTAATTACTTTAATAGCTTGTGGTTAATACTGCTGCTTAAATATATCCAGACTGTCTCCAAGGCAAACGCAATCACATTTGGACCGAGAGGCATTTTTCATTTTCTTCTGTTTACAAACAGCCAATGCAAGGACAGTGTAATTATATGTAACCGCCCCAGGTTTGCAAAGTGGCCACCGATCTTGTGAAGCAGATAGATCGTCTCTCCAGGAAAAATGGCAATGATTGAATGTTTTTTATATGTCTACTGTCAATTGATATCCCATCGCTGTGACCTCAACTGCTACAAACTGGTTATTCTAGAAAAGCTGTCCAAACAGTCTGAGACTGCCATAATGTGCCATCTCTAACCAACCAATTCATTTAATTTAAACAGCCAGATCTCCATCACCACCTATACATGGCAGTCTTTCAACATCCCATTATAAACTTTTAAACTCTCAACTCTTTCAATTTGAGAATTATCTGAGGTCTTATTGGCTTCTATCCTCATTCAAAACAAACACATAAGCACAGTTGGCTTTAACGGGGCCATGAGGAACAGTAACCCACCTCACCCGTAAAGAGGAAATGCCTCAGTGGTTTACTCTGGAAAACTTGGAGGGGGGGGATGTTTCCAATCCTCCGGGGGTGTCATTAATAGCCATTTAATTTAGCTTGTTTCATTTAAAAGAAGGAAAAATACGTAATTTTTCCAATGTGAGGAACAGACGCACGTTTTGGAGGCCTGACGGGACAAAAAGCCCATTTTTGTGAGACATCTATCAAGGCTTCAACTTGTGTTGCAGTAACTGTATTCAGATGGTCATCCACATGTTGCACAAGGGAAATCCACCAGTTGCTGTGTGGGACTCTTAACAACCTAGATGTTATGTTGGTATCAAGAGGGGGGGGGGACTTTCATCAGAAACACAGGCCCACTCTTCTCTTCTCTTCTCTTCTGGCTGATGGGCACATCTCCGCGAGTCACATTTCTGCTCATCAAATAGACCGGATCACTGGGATAACTACGCTATTAATACTGGGAATGAGAAGAAAGTCGGCCATGCCACATTCCACAAGCTCAAACATTCCCACATATTAACGGGGCACGGAATGAAATCCCATACTTGGCATCCCTTTCCCTTGAACACCAGAGTGCTACCCTGCCGTGTCAAATTATTTTCTTATTTTATACGGGAGAAACACCAGAGTCACAAGCTCCGAGTCTAACTAAAGACATGTTATCATACCGTATGTGTAGAAAAAAAATGGCTTGAGTACAAACTCAGAGGTGTTACTCTCAAGAGGAAAAGAGATGCTGGACTTCCCAGAGATTCCATGTTGTTCAAACACCCCAGAGTGATGAAAGGGGTAACTTTTGAACAAACTCAGAAAAGACTCACTGTTACATTAGTCACCAATTAACAGGGCTGGGTATTTGTACTCGAAATAACCCTGCACTAATTAGTATCGAAACTTCTAATTATTTTTTATATTTAATGTGACGCGTTATTGGCCCACTACCGCAGCAGCTACAACCCATACAGCCAGGACTGCCTGCCTGCACACGGTTCTGAACACAGATGTCTAAACCAGCGGCTAGAAGCTAACGGTGCTAGCACCTAACGGTGCTAAAAGTGCAAACAGTTCTAAGAATGGCAACAGTGCTGACAGAGCTAACTGTTTAAACGAATGGTGGGTGTTACTTTTCAGTGATGAAGTGGTCCGGCCGCCATTATTCGGGGGGGGGGGGGGCTGGCTTATCAGTGGTAACCACTGTATGAACTCTGTACAGTGTGCCGATAATTAGCTAGCCAGTGGGACACACACAAACAGCCTCCATTTACATGATGGGTACTCTATTGGTATCATTTCGAAGGTACTGCTATTGTTACTGGCAATTAAATTGTCATTTCAACCATACCAAGCCTTACCAATTAGTTTCCATGCTCACGGCTGCCCTCACTAGTTAGCTCAGCAGTTTTAAATCATTTGTTTGTTAGCATGCCACTGTTTGCCTTCTCATACCGTGCAAGGTTTGATTATGTCCATCAATGTCAGTGAATGGATTGGGTCAGTCTATATTGTGCATTGTTAAGCTATTAATCTTGCCTGGGTGAGAGGTCAACAGCTGCATTATAGAGGACTGAGGGCTTCTGGGTAATGTCTGGAATGCTCTTCTGGGACAGTTATAGCTACACATATAGGGAGAGCCCTCCGAAGTGACCAGCACTTTTTTTTTTAAATAGCCTGCGGTAACACTACACTGAATTGAAGCACTGTAAAGAGGAGATATGCTTACACATCATAAGCCCCAGAAAGTGTGTCACTGGCACAAATACAATAGTGGCATTTGAGACACACACACACTCAGTGTGGGAGACTTCCAGTTAGGGATGGGTATCGTTTGGGTTTTTTCCGATACCGGTGCCTGAACCGATACTTTATTTTCTTCAAATTGAACAATATATTAACTGTTAACAGTATACTTAAATAAATATAAATAAATACAAAAAAATACAAAACACACACTCTGTACACACACTACAGCTTCAAACTTTAGCAATTATTTTGCAGAAATATGACCATATTTGGCAAAATACGACACCTCTCCTGACTTATTTTATTTTATTCTACCAGTTGGTGGCGCTAATGCGCCAATTCATCGTTTGCCAACCGCCACTACACCTCAAAGAAGAAGAAGAAGAAGAAAGTTTCGCGTGCCTCTGTTGTTGTGCTTATGCTGTGCTTAAGTACCCGGATGTCGATGGAGGAAGTCAGTAGCCTGCCAGCCGTTCTCAGTTTTTTTAATAAATCATGGCCGAAGCTTCGCTAGAATGATGGAGGGGTTTGTTTCTAAGCACGCACAGCTCGGTCGGTTGTAATAATACTATGAGTGAGGAGCGGAGGACCGAGGCTGGCAGGACGGAGTCATTAGAGTAGTGTAAAAAAAGTATTTCAATCGGCTCAGGCACCGAAAGGAAGCACCGAAATCTGCGTTGCGTTTCGGTCCGGTAGATACCGGTCGTATAGGAACCATATTGGCACCGATTTTCGGTACCCAACCCTACTTTCAGTGAAGGAGAGAGAACAATAGCAGCCTTACATCCCTGAGTTTAGTCCCTCAGACACCATAACCACTCTACTGTAAATACAACATGATGATAATCCCTTTCAAAAGATCAGATAGTTGAGTTTAAGCAGCTTTTACAGACCTCATCTCTTTTTCCTCTCTGTCCCAATCGTAATGAGGAGGCCGTTGAGCTGCCAGTCAGCTGCAGAGCTGAAGCGATAAAAAAAGGCAGACCGCCCTCCCTGTAATCCTGAGAGCAGTTCATGCATCCGTAATGGTCGGTAAAATATGAAAAGCCCTGAGAGCGCTAACGGCAGCAGAGTGTGTGTGTGTACGCGACGTGTGAGTCCTCAATGTGCGTTAATGCCCTCCCGACACACTGAATCTTTTAGCGATGTCACTCAGCTCGCCCCCTGGCACATGTGAGGGTAGGAGGACTTCCAGCAGACTGGAGAATGAGCCTTTAATGTGGTGGAAAAGGATACCATCTTGTTCACAATGCAAAAAGACATCAAAGAAAGCACGTGGCCTCATGACTGTATAAATGAGTTTTGCCTCTGGTTCATCAACCTTCAAACGCGAGCCACTGAATGGAACAGGTTACCTTGAATGTTGCAGTAATCATGTTTGTCTTATGCCCATTCACATAGCTATTATCTCCTAGATAAGCCATTTTTTAAAGCCAAAGGCTCTAGTAAATTGTTCACAAACGCCAAAGCCTCTGTTTGGGATGCCTTCCACCCAAATAATAAGTTTCACAGGTGGAAATTTGGAGGGCCGGTGGATGGAGTTCCACCATAGGATTTACAACTAAGATGACAGCCTCTCAACTGGGATAGGCAAAGCTTCCACACGGGAAAGGAGGCTTCACAATCTCTTCCAATTAGGAACACCCTGGGAGTGTTTATGTTGGTCTGAGCTGTAGACGGCTTCCCTTGAGGGAAAAAGGCAATACCAACATCCCAAGCGAAAGCAGGCTGCATTTAGAGGTATGAAGAAGTCTACTCCCCTGTCTCCATATTGGGTTGAGTTGTTGCTGGGAGATGTACAGCATATATGGAATGTCTGGCTGCCAGGCCACCACTTACACCGAAGGGCTGACCGTGTGATTGATGAACATGTGTGATCAGCCCGCGTCTAGGACCCGAAATAGGTCTGTGCCCATTACATATGACACTGACCCATCCTCCCTCAATTCCTGAAATGTCAAACATTTCCCTGGACTAACTTATTTTAAACCAAACGTGGATATTAATCTCTTTTAACTCGCTCCCCCAGCTCTCAATAATGCTGATCCATCCCTTAAATCATTCAAAGTTTTTCAAAGAAAATTAAACTCAAAATGACCTCAGCTAAAACTGAATCCAAGACTACCACTAATATGCCAAAAGCCTTGCACACACGATGCACCAGCGCACATGGGGGTAAAGCAAGGCGCGCTGTCAACGCCACTGCAGGAGCTCAAACATAAAGACCATGCACATTTCACAACCCAGTTTTTGCTGCCGTTTATGACCTATAAAGCCACCGTAGTAAAGTGGAAAAGTACTGTAAAATACAGCCTTTCCCCTCTAATCACAACAACACACAACAAAAAAAAATCATCTTAGTGGGATTAGTAGCCCTTGTTGCCCACCACTTCTTTCTCGCTCAGCTCTGTACTGAGCCTACTGACAAATGTTTATTTTATTGGCGGCAGTAGCCTGTGATTTTCTGGCTGGACCGAGCGTCGAGATGCAGTGCACGGACAAACTGGGTTTTTACTTAAAACATCTGCAGCCTGTCGTGTGTGCAATCTCCTACTGTGTGGAACGGCACTACGGTGTCTCTATGGGCGACCAGGAAGGGTCATGGCTATCAGTATCAAGATCGAGTTTCCCTACTTACCCACTTCAGATGGGCTGCCCTGAGAGATGGATTGTCCCTGTATCACGTCACTTAAAAAGGGGAAAAAGAACCGTTCAACAAAGCAAGGATACGAGAAAGTTTTAAAGCATTCCCGCAGCCTCCGGATTTAGGTCCCTCTTTTTGCCCTTTGGAGTTTGTGTTTCGTGGCTGCATTCCATGCCTTCGCTGAGTCCGACAATGTTTCCCGACCAAAGCTGCTGCGTTTTTGTCTGCTTCCCCTCTCTGAGCTTCTGAGCCGAGCCCTGGATTTCAGCTGACTGTGCTGGGAGCTGAGCTGTTGACATTGTCCCCGCTCCCTCTCCCCCTCTGTCTTTAGATCACTCGCCCCGCTTCCCCCTCCCTTCTGTATTCCGGCTCCAGTGTATGACAGCATCCATGTGGGTGTCAGTGGGAGAGAGTGATGGATTTTCTGTGAATATAAATGCATTTATGTACAGTATCCATAAAAGCGAGGCCAACAGGAGAAGGTAAGATTAAAGGAAATGACCCCTGCCCGCAATCCCAACTCCACCCAATGCATTCCCTCACTGAGCAGACAAAAAAAAAGGCTGTGGAGAGGGGGATATCACACACACACACACAACGCCCAAAGGAAACCCCTTTTCCTGTATTTTCTTCTCATCGCCAACGCATTCATAAAAGCACAGACGCACACCCAAGCACAAAGACATGCCAAATATGGGATTCTCCATTCGGGAATTAGCCCCGTGACACAGACAGGAAAAGACTTTCCCTGAGATCCAATCAGTGTTCATTGAGAAGAAGGTGAGACAGGATGCTTGATTGTGCAAAGTTCTGTTGGCGTTGTCAAGTTAACACCATTAGCTAATCCGGTTGCAATGCGTGGGGGGGGGGGGGGGGTCAGCTGGAGGGCCACACCACAGAAGGGTCTGTGAAGTGGAGTTCATGTATGTTACTGTGATAATATGGAGGGGTCGGTGAGTGCAAACATTGGCGTCATCAACCCAAGACTCCCTTTACACTGGCCAGGACACGGACACCCCTACATAGTCCCGATCAGCTGGGAAAATCAGCAATGTGGAAAAAAACAAACCTTTTAAAAGACATTAAAGTGCAATATTTAAAGTACCACGTTACCAACGTTTAGGGAGCAAATCAACTCCTAATCTAACTCAATGTTTATGGAAAAATGTCTATAATTTTGGGCTGTAGAACTTGCCCTTCCTGAGCCAACCTAGAGCCAGTCGTGATAGAGGAAATGCGCCAGCTAGTTGAGAAGTGTTCAAATATTTGTCAGTTCATTACAAAGCTGTTGCTGGACAAATCAGCGGGCCGCCAGTCTAGGTAATTAATTGGAAAAGCTGACGTCAAATCGACAAGACCTTAAGACGTCATTTCTAGAAGCCACACATTTTTACCTTTACTGCCCAACCCTTTGAGGACATGGGTCAAATGTAAATGTTCACAAGCTGGCCAAGGTGACAGCTTGTCTGGTGGTGATTTCTGATCAATACTAGACTATCGATTCCAACCTTGCTAATATATGATGTACATCAGTGGCGGGCCGTGCATTTTATACCTGGCTCTTCACTGCTGTCCTGCATCTGAAACATCTCCTAATAACCTCATGATGGTGCCACAGCTTAAATTGTAGGAAATATAATGTTTTCTGCGCTCACGTAGGAGACAACTGGCTGTGTGACCTCTGAACCGGAACAAAAAAAAACAAAAAAAAAAAAACAGCTACGCTAAACTCGAGGGCACGGGCCATTCAGATATTAAATGTAAAAAAACAAATGCAGTTGACTTACCAAATGCTGATCACTTAAAGACAAACTCCATCCTCCTTTCTTTGTTGACAAAGAGTTTAATCCCACGGTTAAATACCAACTCACAAATCCGTTTCTCCTCCTCCTTCAGCCATTGAGTGTTAAAAAAACGAAGCTAGGTAAAACACATAAAAATCTACACCAAGCAAAATGCAAAAAATGTCATAATTTCTTCCATATCTTTCAATTTGAGCTCTTACTACTCCAACTAAGCTTTGCTGGCTACTTTAAGTTTTGTTTCACGATAGTCACGTGCTCACCCACTGACCAATCACAGCACACGCTGCAGAGCTGCGCCTGAAAACTGAGCTGCACATAATGCTGACGTACTTGTAGGCCAGCTAGCAGGCTCTGGCATGTCAAAGAATACGCCCAACATGTCAAACTAAAGATCTGATTGGTTGAACACTATGACAATCAACAATATCGTCCCCATTCACTTAAACTGCAAAGGGATTCACTTGCGAGTCTGCAGGCCTCAGGCCTCTCTTCTTACCTAGAGGCACAGAGGTAAAATCTGATTGGATAAAAGCTCTACTTAAAACAAGCTGCACTGGAAGCAGAGCAACTGAGGAAGACAGCAGCTGTGCAATGAGAAAATGAGATAATGGGAAAATATTTTTATAAATTATAATACATGTAGTGTATTTAAGAAAAATTATTAAATTATAAAATAGCTATAACTTTGTGATTCTGTTTAGGCCAGCAGAGAAGGCCTTGCAGGCCCTGACGGCCCACCACTGATGTACATATAGACAAGGAGCTGCTGACCAGATTTAAGGAAAGGATTGCAACATGGGCAACATTAAAACACCTCCGGTAGAAGACAGTTGGTGATTATTTAATCTGGGGAAGGTTGATATATTTAGACTCTTTGACACTGATAGATGCAAAGAAAAAAACATTTGCATTCAACAGTTGGTATCTGCTACCCAGCAGCTCTTTACAAATACCAGTGCACATTATCAAAAAAGGAAAAATTAATCATATAGCCTATAGAGTAGGACTCAAATGAATACATTAACCAGCATCCGTTCTTGGTGAAACTGTGGCATTTAAACTCTCACGCACACAAACTGAAGAGTGGAGATGGAGTCATAATACTATTTGACATCTTTCTCTAGGGACGGCAGACAGATGATACCAAGCTGCTGGCGGTAATGCCTGGGTGCATTCCTGAGCAAGCCCTGGGGATGCATCCATTAACCTCTAAGAAGAGGAGTCCTCCTCCTCCTCCTCCTCCTCCTCCTCCTCCTCCTCCTCCTCCTC
>NW_022280182.1:234793-236960 GCF_004355925.1 Anarrhichthys ocellatus
CCTCCTCCTCCTCCTCCTCCTCCTCCTCCTCCTCCTCCTCCTCCTCCAACCCTGAGGGATAGGCAAAGCTCATGCTCCAGTTGAGCTAAGTGCACTTTCAGCTACCCCTGTATCATCCATGACAGCCGGGTAAATTACATTGACTAATTGACGCAAATAGAGTGTGCTTGGCATGCTTGCGATAAACATCATGCCCCCTTAAAAAAACAACACAAAAGAGGTGGGGATCCAGTAAGCCCATAGGTCCATCTGTTTTCCTATTCCCTTTTGAGGGTATGTTTGTTTTCACTCGCCTTGGACAGCATGCATTTTGCAGAATGAAAGAAAATAAGAGGTTGCACACTCATCCGCAACTTCACTCTGTGTGCCAGGGAGATGACCGCAGAGTGTGGCCTCTACAAACTTGGATTTCAGTGAACTTGCACTGCCCCTTGGGTAATTCTTTCAAAATGCAAGTGAGGTCGGCGTTTACCCAGAGTAAATCACAATGGAAGGCGAATGCCAGGACTGATGAAGAGGCTGCAGAGCATGTCGAGCGAGACTTGACACCTCAGGTAGGATGCTTTCCTCTTCGCAGGTCTGTGTGCAATGAAATGAAACGCAGCTCCAAACAACCTGCCAATCACTTGTCGGTCAGCTGGGTGCAGCTTGCCGAGATGCTGTCTAGACCCCGTCCTGTGAGACTCCACTGAGCGTCCCAGGCAGCAATCTTTCCCGAACTGAAATTCTGCACCACCACAATCCGCCACAGGAACAATCACAGACTGGCTAACGAGTGCTAAATTTGGCCAGAAGGAGCAGTAAAAAGAAATTTGGGGCTTGGTGGAGAGTGGTGAATGGAACATTAGACAAGAAAAAGTGGGTCCCCAAAGGTGGTCTCCTCCAGGCTCGTAAACCGCCTTTTCTCCTTCAGACCTCACATATGATGTCAAACTTGATAACAGGACAAGAATCGGGTAGCGGAGATGCCCAGAAGAAGCATTTCAAACAGCACTATACTGGCATTCTTCGGCACTCTTTCCACAGTTGTCACTGAAGAGAAGTGGCGAGAGAGAGTCCTCCTCCAGAACGGGCGGCTGCCAGAGCCAACAGTCGTGTTTTACGACGTGTTGTTCCTTAATGTTTTATTTCGGGTTTCTTCTGACCGGGCAGCTCTCGTTTGGGTTTGTTTGGTTTAGGCGAGGAATTCCTTGCGACAGCTTTTTGCACGCAGCCATTTCTTTCACGCCCGCAGAGAGATAAATTGCCACTGAGAAAAATTCCACCGCTGCACGAAGCCTGAACTCTTGACAGCATAAACATGAGAGCACATTTTTATACACGGTCTAATTGTATGTTAGCTATAAATCATGATAGCGGGGAACACTATGCTATCCATATTTCAAAAGCCTCCACAGAAAAGTAACCTAATGACAGTAAAGCCATAAACCATAAATCTAACTGTAGTCACTATGTTCTTATGGTGACATTCCTTCCCATCTTTATTATTTACACCCTTCCTGTATAGTTTCTCATTTTCTACTGATCGGATGTACTTCTACCATAACCCTTCATTCTCTTCCATCACAAATACGTGATAATCCACCTGCTTTTATCCATCGTAATTGAGCGTAAACAAGCATTTCAACAGGATTACCAGTCAGAAAGAGAGAGTGCTTTTTTGGGTGTTTTTTTGCATAAGTACCGGGCATCTGAATGGCTCTTTTGTCCCGGAGGCAGACTGGGCAGGGTCAGAGGTCACCCAACTGCCTGCTCCCACAGAACCTCTGCTGTCTGCCTGGATATATGTGCAGCTAAATGCTGTCATGTTAAGACAAAGGTCCAGCTTTCTGCTGACTGACTCATGACAGCTTCATCGTGGTAACCAATGATGTAACGCCTTGATCTTCGGGCATGAAGGCCAACCCTATTAAACTTTGAATAATGTCAGAATAAATTCATTACACAGTGCAACCTTTTTTTAAATGCTGTGATGCACAGTTTTTCCACGATAGTGGACACCTCCAGGTTTAAGAAATATGCAACGTACACAAAAAGCTAAAATACCACACAAAATACTGGCATTCTACTACATCATTTCTCTTGACCAATAATAATCTATATCTATATATCTATATATATATCTATATATATATATATATATATATATATATATATATATATATAT
>NW_022280182.1:237060-251030 GCF_004355925.1 Anarrhichthys ocellatus
ACATACATACATACACACACGTTCTGCAAAAGGAGCCTTCCTGTGAACAGGTGCGTGTCTGTGTCCCTGACCTTACGCCAAGGTTCTTGACCCTTGACCTCTTTGTTATGGGTGGGGAACTCTCTGAAGCCGGCTGCACCATCGGACACAGACGCTTCTGTCTGAACTGCCAAGGCCACGTTACCTTAGACTGAGGGCTAAGTCTACAAAACACCGCCACATTGCATTTGCATAATGCTGTAACAGCCACTGTTCTATCCTCTGTCGAAAGATTTTAAATCACAAACCAGAGGAAGTGGATTGCCTTAAAATAGGCTGCCAATTTTATTCTCAAACCCTTTGGTCTGGCCTGACCATAATAGGTCCAACCAACCCGACGAAACCCACAGTTTACTCTGAGCGGCGCTGCTGAAAATAAATGACCACTTTTTCTTTAGCCCTATTTCTCTTTCTCGCTAGATGATTGCCTTTCTGGGTTTTGCAGCGCACTGCACCGAAACTTCTTATCTCATCTTATGAGCTCCCCAGATGACAAAATAACAACAAACACTTCCTGTTTATCCCCATAGTAGGACTACTGAGGTACAGCCTATCTCGTGTTAACGCTGAAGGAAACAAGTACCATTTCCAATAATGGAAGGGAAAAAACCTAACTATTAAGAATACAACCACAACTTCACATCACATCCACAACAGAACAACTTTAGCACCATGCAAATTTAAAAAAGGAGCTCTGCACTCGCCAAATAGCATTCGACCTTCGAACTATCAGCATCACTCAAGCACACGTGCCTCGTGTTCAATGCAACCACACAGAGTTCGTCTGTCCAGCTGCGTCCTACATGGTGGGAAGGGTCAGACATGTTATTACAATGATTTACGATCCCCTCAAGTTAAGGAGCCCTTTGCCACATCCTGTTGTTGCCCAGCTGAGAAGGGGGCTCGCGAAAAAAAAGTTACTTAGTGATTTTATCGTAGACTGTCCCATGGATTACACTGTTGACTGCTGGGTCAACACTTTCCTCCAGTGGCTGAGTGGAACATACTGAGGCAAAAGGTCATTTCAGCGGGGCTGGGTCAGGACTGCCCAGCTGCTTTGGCGGATAACTGCAGGAAGATATCAGGTATATGTGACGTACACAAACCATGTGATTACCTCATTACACCCAAACTAGATTGACAAGAACCCAATTTTAATTTGTCACTCCGCTCCCTCCCGTCTACGTCACAATGCAGAAAGAGATATATGCAGAATAATCAACCACGTCTGCTACGCTGATTAATTAATTAATTAATTCCACTTTAGTACAACTTGAATCATATTTGAGTAGTTTAGGTATATATATATATATATATATATATAACTATGATAACAAACAAAAAAATCCTCTAATCTGCTGTGTGTGTGAGCGTATGAGTGAATGTGCTCGGCCCACACACATGGATCTTACTACTGTGTGAGACAATGGGGGGTGAGGGGGCATTGTGTGCAGATTACCCACAAGAGGGGTAAATGATGGTGTTCATTAAAGCTAGCTGAGCCCAGGGCAGGAACTCATGGAGCGGAGGACACACGCCCGTCCACGTGGCCCTGAAATCCATCTGGCTTCTCAGTGACACACAGTGCTGCATGCATTTTCTGCCGCTAAAACACACACACACACGCACACGCACACAATGTTTGTGAAATCAAGCTAACAAACTAGACTCTGAGCACAGGCTTGGTGAGCGAGTGCCCATCAGCTGGAATCTCACCACGTTGCTCTGACAAACACATACAGGCTTGTTTTGCTACACTGATGGGGACTTTGAATTGATAACATTCAATTGTAGGCATCACTTTGTCACTATATTTATTTTAATGTAGCGCAGATGTTTTCTTACCAGTGTTTCAAAAACGCACAGCATTGCAGATATATTGTATGTGTGCAGGTTATGAGTGCACAAAAGTTGTCACTCAATGAGCACTGAGGGTTTTTTGCTGAAAAAACCTGGGGCCTCCTTACAGAGGAATAGCCTAGCTGCTTGTCATAACTATTTAATCATATTTGCTCAAACTGTCACTGAATCCTGACAGTAGTGCATGAGACAGATAATCGGAAGAAATTAAGTTCCTCCGCCTCCTCATAGTGCTCCTAATGAGGTGTTTGCAAGACGCGATTTCTCCCCAGAAAAATCAGAGCCAAGCGAACGCGCATCAGATGACTGTACTAGAAACGGGTATCGTCGCTATGTAGGCACTAGTAGCATTATAAAATGCTGAATTTGACTGTGCAACAGTCAGCAACACTTGTAATTCGATATCTATGTTGGAATTAACCACTAATGTTATTTGTTTTCTGCCGGGAAAAGATCGTGTGATGGGGGCGTGACAAAAGTTATGAGTCTTAAAATGAAAATGTAGTAGTGTGGATGTAGCCTAACTGACATGCCTGTATCTATGTTTAGAACATACAGGTAGGCTACTCCAGAAGGAGAAACCACAATATCAATGGCTCTCACTTGTATCTGGCTAACTAGCCTGCTATCGTGGACAAAAAGACTGGAGTTAAATTTTAGCTATGAAGAGTCGGAGGCACCAATCGTGTTGGTGGAGAAGAGAAAACCCAACCTTGAGTAGCCTTTCAATCCGTATATTTCGGAGTTTATGTTGTTCCCATCTTCATTGTGATTGCAATACAGACCTAACAACAGTGCCAGCTTCTGTTTTGAATTTAAGACAGAGCTGCTTAGGATTCCTAACATGGGAAATCCCTAAATTCTGTAATAGCTAAATTCCAATCCTATATTTTTTCATGTCTCTGTAATACCAGTATCCGAAATGTCCTCCTAAAGTGAGATAAGATTGGATTCCAGACTTCATTTGCTTCTGTAATGAGGTCCCTGCTCCGAAAAAAAATAAAGAAATAAAAAAAATAAAAAAATAAGCTATGACCCCAGTAGTACAAATCTGGGATAATCACATCTGCTCTGGCTGCATACAATCAACACACATTGTTCCGATTACATGCTATTCAAGCTAAGTAGTCAGGTCGGGCCTGGAGTCGTCGTCCCATTGCACGCAGCAACAAAAATGTGGGTCAGCATTTTTTTCCTCCCGCGGCTTTTCCTCTCCCTGCATCTCAGTTTCCTTCATAGAACAATGAGTCGGCCTATTTTATTTTTTTTCTCTCCCAAGACAGTAGGACTGTAGTGAGAACTGGCATTATTCAGGGCGTGATATGAAGTTGAATTCAGTGACCTCACATCTTCCACCTCTTCTCTTATAAACCATTTCAATAATCAAGAGCATTGATTGTTCAGACTGGAAAGGAAGAAGGGAGCCAATCGATGAGGACACGAGGGAAAGGTTCAACAACAACTTCATGCTCTTCCTGTCAACAGCCTTCTTTCACTGTTCTTTTTTTTTTTGGGGGGGGGGGGGGGGCAAAATGTCTTACTCAGCTTTGGCCTAGTGTTCTAGCTTTACCGGAAACGACGGTGAGAAAGAGAAGCCAAGCTGGAGAGATGTCTGCAACTGTTTGTCTAAAGTGGAACACCACAGCTAAAAATAAACTACAGTAAAAAAGCACTGACAGTTGATATACTGTTACATTTGAAGTTTTTAAAGAGTATTCTAATGAAAAAAAAATGGAAGAGAAGATAACTCTGGGAAATGTACCGCTGACCAGTAGCAAAACGCACGAGACAGATTTATGATCAGCGTCTGCTTTAATACTTTGTCCACTGTGTTCCAAGTGAGTTTGTGCGCGCTCCAATGTAGGTGACAAACGAATCACAGCAGGGCTTCTTCCCTCCATTCTGCTTCACGGGTCAGACCAGCAGGCAGCAGATCCGCAGATCCCTTTCCTCTTCCTCAAACTCCTGGATGGAATGTCAGGAAGGCAAGGTAATGACGGGTAGGTGGAGAGTGTGTGTTCATCCGTGTGTGCTATACTGGAGTGTATGCATGTTAGGCCTGCTTTATGGAAACTGACATTGCGATATATTTTTGTGCTGCGATATAAGATACAGGACTATTCGTCCTACATATTGACGGCTACAAAATCAAATGCATCCATCTGGTGCACCTAGAGACTTTTCATTATCTTCCCAAAAGAAGCGTGGGCCGTCCGGACCTAAAATATGTCGTTTATCTCTGGCTTAAAAAAGGTGTAAAAGGACCGGATAGAAAAATGAGGCTTCCATTTGCTTTTTGCGGCTCCTGATTCCTACTGAGGGGGGGAGAGATAAAGAATGCACAAAATTTCCTGCCTCGCGGCGCTGCGTTTCCACAAACATCGCCCGGTTTATGTACCGAGGCCTGTCGTCAGGGCAACCTGGCAGCGAATCGGGGCCCAGCACAAGAGCGGTGGAAGGAAGGGGAAGAGTGGGAGAGGCAAGGCTTGGAACAGGCTTAAAGCAATTCTCAAAAATGTGTTTTTTTAACTTTTTAAAGCAAGATGATGCACATGAGATACTATATATCAAATATCTTCCTGCTTTAACTTTTTTCAAATTGGAGTATGTACATCATGCTGTTACTGTGTTGCAGACCGTTTACAATCATGGCAATAGCATATAATTTAATATATGCTTTTAATAGGAGGTCCAAAGCACATGCGCTCACTGGAGTCCACTAGAAAATCTCTCAACTAATTGGATTTGTGCTCATTATTTCAGCAATATTTCATCAAGGCCTTTAACTTGATAAACACAGCTCATCTTCTGTCCAAAGTTCCACTCCTCTCTGGCTCTTGCTATCCGACAACCACCTTATAAAAAGGATCCCATCCATTTTAAAAGCTCAAATCCGTCCCTTTGTAATAGCACCAATCACTCTGGCAATGAATTGTGCATTTAAGGGATTTTGTTTGTCAGCGCAGTAGGATAGCGGACACGTGCATGGTTGATACAGCAGCATTAAAATGTCTGCACCGAGGATCCAATCTGTCAGCCTAATTCCTCTAATCCACCCCCCCCCCCCCGGCGCTAACATCAATCCCAGTAGATGTGGTCAAGGGCAAGGTTACAGTCTGGTAGCATCACTGCTACTCCGCTGATCCCCCCCCCCCCCCCCATTTCTCCTCTTCCTATCGCTCTCTGCCGATCACGAATGTCCATCAGCCTCCTCAGGTTTTATGGCACACACATCCCTGCGGCTGCTGGACAATGTGAAGTTGGGGGTGAAGGGGAGGGGGGGTTTGTGATGATGAGGAGGGATTGGTCTTCTAAAAAGCCATTTGCTAGATGGATCACTGCCTGAAGAAATATTGCAGATGCCGCTGCATGAAAATTTGCAGATAGAAGAAATTGGCCTCCGGTAACTTTAACTCCAGCCAATTCCTGCGCGGCTGAAACAGTTGGATTGTTTGGCGCACATACAGCAATGGCTTGTGGGTTCTCTCTCCATCACTCCATTGCTGACTGGACGAACCTTTCAACAGCACATGCACACATTCTTGCGGAGCTTTTAGCTTTCTGGATCTGTATTTCTCCCATATTCTGACACTTGAAGAATTCAACTCTTATCCTTTCACTAGCCCACCGGTGATGGCAACCACAGTCAACATCAGTGCCGACAAGTTAGACGAGCGCTACGTGACCACAGTACTTGCATCACACGCCATTTGGCATGGTCGGCAATGGTGCTTCAAAACGAGAGGAAGATGCGCCCCGCTTCGTGTTTCCAACCTGGTGTGATCTCACACAAGTGCACAAACAAGTTTGCCCTGACCCATAAACAAATATAAACAACCCCTTATAAACACAATGCGAGTGGATTCCGAAGCGACCAAAAATAATAGTTGCTAGGACATGGCTGGGTCATTTGAGTTCCCCTTGCTGGATCCCGTCGTCTGTTTACACCAGCACTTCCTGAATGCTGATGGCAGATAGTCCACTGGTTTATACAAGTGGAAAAACAGCACACTGCTCCTAGAAGCTGTTGCACGACGCAAAGTTGGAAGAGGGAGGGGAGATCAGTATCCTGGTAACCAAGGAAACAATACCAAGGAGGTCATCTGACGTCCACATGTGATATTTACCACGAGGGAGTAATGGAGTGTACATCAGAGGAGTGTGGCAACTGTTTTAACAGGCTTTCTCCTCATCTCCTTTCCATCTGCAAAAACTTTAAAAGAAGACCCAGAATCCACACGAGAACCTGTGTTTTACATCAGTATTGATCAGGGAGGGCAGATGAGAAGAAAAGAAAGAATTATGGTTTGAGGGGAAAACACCAAAAGCGTGTCAAGAGGCAGAGTGAGCTGTACCGCTTATAGGTGGACGTAATGAAGTGGAAGAGACGGCCTGGTATGAAGGACACCCACCGATGATGAAACTGTGCGAAGGACTCAGTTTATCACGCGGCAGAAATAAACGCTTCACCTTTCAACTGGCGGAGTTGGTCTGTTTAGCCGCTCAAAAAAAAAAGAGAGAACTATTTCTTACCTCTCCCAGATCCTTCAACTGCATTCAGCCATCCATCTCAAAGCCCAAACACAATGAGATGACAGTTAGTTCAGATGTTGCATTAGGGGCTGGGAAGAAGACAGTAAAAGTGCCTGTCAGGCTTTCGATTCTACTTAAGAGCTTTGAACTGCGCCATAAAGTCATTACACGATTGGAAAGAAATGCATGGGAAGATGTAAGAGCCAAATTTAGTAATCCAAAGGTCTTAGCAAGAATTAAGACGGTGTTGAGCTTAAAAAAATGTTTTATTGCTTGGTAATCACTCTTTGGTTTTAAACAAAGTGAGATCACTGGGGAGGTTTTGTGTTTGAAGCATGATTTTTCTTCCTTGGGTCAAAATATTTATGGTTGTTGGCTTCCATGCAGATGAGGTTAGGTCAAGAATATTACAACGGATTAGAGGGGTGATTGGGATGCAGCTACATCTTAAATCTGGTTAAGATGCTCCAGCCTTAAATCACTTTGATAAAACACATTAGTTACGCCAGCAAAGTGAATTACAGTTACCTAAATTGAATCGAGGTTGGAGGTGGGAGGCTTGGGTACCTGACGGCCTGTCTTATCTTCGGTAAAGAATTACAGGCCGTTCATGTGCTGGTCACTATAGGCAAGGCAAGTTTATTTCTATAGCACATTTCAGCAACAAGGCAATTCAAAGTGCTTCACATAAAACCATTAAAAGCATCAAAACATAAGACAAAATACTATGGAGTCAAACACAAGCAAGGCATTGTGGAATCGCAAACCTGAGAACTTGCAGTGACACTACTGCCGTAATACGTGAGAATGACACAAAACCTGTATTTCAGGGGAATCCCATGAATCAGACAATAAAACGGTATCCAAATGTGAAAGTGGAAGCAAATCAATGCCAGTGGCAACTGAATGCATTGAAAGGAAAATTGGAATTTACAATCTAAATATAGAAAAGCCACTAAGTTAAGTTAAGTTAAGTTAACTTAAGTTTAATGAGGTAATTCCCTCAGCCAATTGACATGCACTGTACATGAACCAGAACATTCAGTCTCATTAGCAAAACTGCAAAGCTAGAAACTTTACCTATCTCGGGTTCAATATCCAGCTTTGGAGCCAACATATTCTGCAAGAGTAGCCAAAGTAAACCCACCACAGCCTGGCCCATTCTAAAAAAAAAAAAGAAATCTCAGCCCTCCCTACCCGTCTCAAGTGATTCATTGGTAGGGAGTGCTGTTTTGCCAGGCTTCTTTATTGCTGTGCTGAAAAGCCTGAAGGATCTCCCCTCTTCTGAAAAGATAAACTGTGTTGTTGGGCCTGACTATAAGAGAAGGGGGTCTGGTCATACATACAGCTTAGACAAGTCATTTGGGACTACTGCTACCGCTAGCGGCTGCCGGGGGGGGAAGGGGCTCGGAGTGGTGGTAGCGCTCAGCCTCTCAGAGTCTGGAGGACCCCAAGGGAAAAGCCGGTCCAGAGAGCGGGGGACTCTCACGGATTGTCGAGAAACTTTCCCACAATCAAACACACAAACAGAGCCGCACAGGGCAGCGAAAAGGACCCCTGTCCACCAAGGAGACGGAGGGAGGGACTGAAAGAGGCAGAAGATCTGATCGTTACAACACAGTCCAAAGAAGTGAATGCTATGCCACATCTCTGGTGAAAATGCCCCTTGCGGTGAATGCACTCTATAGGCAAACACTGTCCTGTGAAGGCTATTCAGTGGACTTCAGTCTTCCAGGAATGTTTAACCAGCAAGTAACCTTAAGTACATTTCAGAAACTCAGAAGGGCTGGATGATCCACCAGATGATTTGGCCAAACCCACACAGTTCATTGGTAAATGACCTCATTAAGGTAATCTGTCTTCAGCACAATCCACCACTACAAATACCATCTGCCAGGCATTAAATGGGGTGTCAGGCCACTGAGGACATCTGGATTGCTAGCGGTGAGGTGAGGCTAATTTAGGGAGGATTTGATCCTGGGAAACAAACTATGAAAGATAAAAACTCAAGGGCAGACGGTCCGGGCTAAATGATTTATCCTCAGTTTGGCAACGTGGAGCAAATCAACGTTTGCAAGCTGAGGAAATTCTTAGTTCAAAAGATGAGGAACTGGGTGAACTTTAGCCACATGACTCCAGATAGATTTTTGAACGCCGTTGGCTACCCAACCCGACATGTCAAAATAATTAAATATCAAGCACATATTGACCAGCTCTTTGTAAACACAATCTAATTCCTAGAGGGCCAGCCAGGCAGTTGGGCCGGGTCACAGTGCAAAGGTCACCTTTCACATTTAACAATGTGTTGAGTCTACTCTCAACAAAAACATAGGGTTGACGATCATTTTACACAGCTATTTTTCACAATTCCTTATTGCAGACCGACCAAAAACTTAAAATGTCAGGGCCTTAAATCCTTTGGGGATACACCAGGATGTTGCAAAATCAGTACACTGCTGAGGGAGCTGACAGCTTTGTGTTTCCAGTCTTCAGGCATGTATCCCACTGTCTTTGACCCGAGCCATTCTTCTCCAGGGTGGTTGAGGTCCTTCTCCTGAAAATCGAAAGGTTACATCTTGAGAAAATGTGGCATGTAAGCCTCATTTCATTGGTCAGCAGAAGTCCTCAAACTTCCTTTTATAGAAGTAACCCCCCCGAGCTGGATATCACGGCCATTATAAATAAGAAGCTGGAATGCAGAAAGGGAAAAAATAAACATCCAGGCCACTCCGTTATCTCCACCCAGCTGTGCCGTTTAGAGGCCAATCCTTGGCGATGATGTCATGCTGGCATTGCATTACTGTTAAAATAGGTTTCCTGTAATTTTGTTAGGACACCAATTCATTCAAGGAAAGGCAAGCGAACTCTACTAAATGCAGTACCTTGAATTAAGCTAATATAACCTCAAAGATTGTATATTGTAGAGAGTAAGATTTCATGTCTTGTTCGATAACAAAGCAGGTGTAGGTGCTATATAAATACTGTGAATGTATTAAATCGCTCAATCAACTAAGAAACACATACAACCCGTATTCAGAGACAGTGCAGTCAGGATTTCAATAAGATTGTGATGTCACAACTATACAATCACCGGTAGAAGTGCCGCTAAACTCTTTGTAGTTGACACACACAGAGTCCCCGACTGCATGGACGACATGAAGATAGCGACAGAAAAAGCTGACCAATCAGAGACTGGGCTTTTTCAGGAAGGGTTCTTAAAGAGACATGCCGTTAAACATTTCAGACAGAGGTGTGAGAAAAGTAGTTTTTTTTTTTAACATGTTCTAATAGAAAACCAAAACACATGGATGAACCTGAAAATGAGCTTGATAAGTCTCCTTTCACTGAAATTGCTCAACAAAGCAGCAACTGCAATTAATTGCAAATGCCCCATGGTGAAGCTATCGGTCAATTTACTCACACATTCACACACATCAACTTGAATGTGAATACAGGCATCACTGTGGAAGTCCACCATACGTGGATGAGTGCAGGTGGTTATTAGTGGTTCAAACACTAGTGGTTAGTTATGTCCACTGGATGGTCTGTACAGACCACAATGTCAAAACAGAAACATCCAAGAAACCAAAAATTGTGTGAAGTAAAGGTCAACCGGATTTTTAAAGGCCGATATAATAACGTTAGTTTTGAGCATTATAAAAAAGCCAAATAATGGGCCGATAACAGGAGTTGATCACATGCACACAGATCAGCAAAAGTGGCCCAGCATATTTCAGCATAAATTACCAACAAAGCTCTTATATAAAGTTAACTTTCATTGACATATATCTCAGGTTACATTGACTTCATGTATGGAGCTATGTATAATGGTGATGTACATCCCTCCGTGACTGACTAACGGAGCCCAGTTGAGCCAATAACGATGGTCCAATTGGTGCCAATAATCGGCCAAACCGATTAATCGGTCCACCTCTTGTTTTTAAGGGCACTTAAATGAGTAAACCTCAAGGTGGTAGGGTAATGTTGGATTTAGGTTTTTGAGGAGGACCGAGGAGCAGGGGCAGACGGAGGACCATCTCCAGGTGCAGCCTCTCAAGCTAATTTCAGAGGCAAAGTGAATCGGAGATGGAGAGGTGAGGGGGAAACCTTCAGCCGAGAGAATATGTGGGACTGACGCACTGGAGGTTTGATAAACGATTCCATATGTGCTCCAGATCCCATGTGAAAGAGCTGCTTTGTGCTCAGCGAGGTAGCACGCGCATAGGTCCCAAGTGGGACCCCCCCCCCCACCCTCACCTCCTTTTCCTCCCTTCCATCTACTGACAAAACATATCTGGCCCTTTCCCGGTAGCTCGGAGTAATATTAGCCAAGCGTAGAGGGGCAGGAGCAAGGGGTTTGGATCAGTCCGACAGTGTATTTTGATGGGGGTTAATTACCTGTGACTACATAGAGACAGGGAGGGGCGAAACAACCATTGCATTGAGTTAGTTGTCTGGGAGGGTAGAGAGGGTAAAGGGGACCATGGTTGGGAATGAGGAGGGTGAGGTTGGGGGCAGGGAGATGTCAAGAAGTGAACACATATTAGGATATTCTCAACCTCCATTACCCCCAATGCTAAATCATTCCCAGTGATGGTGGAATAATTCCTCAAGACATTGAAGAGGCAATCGTACACGAGCACCTGCTCCCCTTGTGTACAGCCCTGATATGACTTAACCAATCATGCGGCCATCTCACACACTTAATGCAAAATACCACCTTTACTGTAGCCATGAGCTTCCCTCCGCAGTTTAAGAACAATGCACGGCGAACCCGAGACTTAAATCGCCTCTAATTTATACAACATGTCTAATCAGGTAGTCAAGGCAGCGAGCTACTGTTTCCAAAAACACCACAGCGGCGGGAGAGCACAAAAGCCTGGCTAACACTGACACATTGTGCAGAGCTGCAGGAACAGAACTTGAGGTGTCTATCCTATGAAAAAGGGGTTTCTGAGATTTTAACCACGTTTTTTACATTTGGAGCGTGTGTGTGTGTGTGTGTGTGTGTGTGTCTGGTGAGACAGACAGGAAATTAGACTATACTATAGGGACTGATTGAGGAGGAGGAAAAAGAAGAAGGCGGGGCGGCGGAAGGATGCAAAGTGTCTTGCACTGTTTTGTTAAATAGATCCATTGGACGTTGTTTTTTACATGCAACTAGGGTGAATAGGTTCACTGTTGCATAGCTTTACATACATACAATAACTAGACTGCAGAGTGATGCGAAGAGCAGAAAGAGAAAGTAAATCTTGGAGATGTACAGATGATTGAGGAGAGGTGCCAGCAAATGTACATTAAGATCATATCAGCGCTGCTGCACAGTTGGATAAGCCTCATGCTGATCTGATGCCAAGGGTCTCTGGCATACTGGGGCAGTCCTGCCATATCGCAGTTCCTCTTCGACTCAGGTTCCCCACAGCCTCGCTACTGTGCAGGAGAACCAGACCAGAGGCCATTGCAACCACCCATCAGCAAAGCCCTGCACAATGAGCCCCTAAGGTCAGGACCTGTTCTACAAAAAGACGAGATGGGGAAATTACTTGAGGTAAAAAAAAAAAAAAGCTATTTATTATCTAATTTTAAAAGAAATATTTCAACCTCAAATAAGTATGTTCAAATCTGTATCTGACCTAGCATCCCCAATAAAGAGAAAGGTCTAGAGTCGAAAAATGTAAACTGTTCCATGTTTTTTTTCTTTCCAAAAACAATTCTAGTTATAAAAAATATGCCAGCCAACTCAGGTCTATGATACAGGTGCTTTCATAGCGACATTAGATGTGCCCTTTTCTTCAGAGGTGTGCTTCGGGTGTAAAAAAAATGGTTGCTCCTTGCTGCAAAAACAAATCAGCGAACCAAACTGGTTTCACTTCTTTGCATATGTGCTGAACAGGTGAAGTTCAGGGAGGCGGACCGGGGGGGTTATAACCACTTGTGACTGAGGTGGGAGATGCAACACTGTGTCTGGCACAGGATTATGCCAACGCAGCTAATTACTCCCAGACTTCTTCGCTCTGCGCCAGAAGTTAGAGTTAGGCCAGGCTGCTAGCCTATCCACCGCTCAGGCAGCAGAGTGGGCTGGAGCAGAGACCGGCGTTGTGCGTTCACCGCAGCCGCTCGGTGTGTCGGCGAAGCAAAATAAGTGCTGGCCAACTTCTTAGGATGCAACATTTATGAGGCCAGACTGGGGCGGAGCCACCGACTTGAAATGCTCGTTGATGAATTGCAATGGTGTCTGAGCTTTCTACGTGATCCGGATCTGCTGCATACTGATTTATTAATAGTCACATTTGGACCTCTTACAATCCAAATCCTGAGTGCCTCTGACAAATTGTACAACTAATCAGCGGATTGGCTGCAGATGTGTGTTTACAGTGAAGGCTGCACAAAAGATGCCCAAGATCTGAGCAGCGTAGCCTCAGCTCCTTCCACCCGTTCTGCCAGCCAGGCCAAATTCTCACCTTACGGCCCCAACGGGCAAGAGCAGTTTGCCATCCAAAACATCTGGCCCCGGTGGAAGCAAGTCAACATCTGCATCGGTGGCTGGTTGAGAACAATGGCCCTGCTCGCCACCCTTTTTACTTGTGGCAGAGGAGTTTTGACTGGACGCACACCGCAGCTGCCGCGATATCCGGTGCCACACACACACGCAGCCGCCCTGAGCTGAGCGAGGCTTCCGGCCATCCCTCCGCCACAGAAACACACCACCAACAGTTCTACTTCTTCTTCCCTCCGTTCAGTCAGCAAGGGGCACAGCCAGAGACAGAACCCCTCGGCCCAGCGACCTTGTTGCTTTTGGACGTCACGCATATTTTTCTTCCCTCCCTCCCTTACTGAGAGCATGCAGGTAGCCGGACAGGAGATCATGCGGCGTAATCAACAGTGGACCTAAAAATACTCCAGCCAAATTGCCGCAACAGCTGTCCTCGCCTTGGGAGTAAACAGACAAACATTCCTGTTTCATCAGTGGCGGGCCGTCAGGGCCTGCAAGGCCTTCTCTGCTGGCCTAAACAGAATCACAAAGTTATATCTATTTTATAATTTAATAATTTTTCTTAAATACACTACATGCATTATAATTTATAAAAATATTTTTCCCATTATCTTATTTTCTCATTGCACAGCTACTGTCTTCCTCAGTTGCTCTGCTTCCAGTGCAGCTTGTTTTAAGTAGAGCTTTCATCCAATCAGATTTCACCTCTGTGTCTCTAGGTAAGAAGAGAGGCCCACGCCTGCAGAGTCTCAGGTGCATCCAGTGCAGATTAAAGTAAATGGAGACGATATTGTTGATTGTCATAGTGTTCAACCAATCAGATCTTTAGTTTGACATGTTGGGCGTATTCTTTGACGTATCAGAGCCTGCGAGTCGGCCTATAATGACGTCAGCATTACATGCCACTCAGTGTCCATGTGTAGCTGTGCAGAGTGTGCTGTGATTGGTCAGTGGGCGAGCACGTGACTATCGTGAAACAAAACTTAACAGCAGAGGCTGTCGGGTAGTGAATCACATCACATGATGCAGCTCAGCCAATCAAATA
>NW_022280182.1:266030-273088 GCF_004355925.1 Anarrhichthys ocellatus
CCCCCCCCCCCCCCCCCCCGGGTGACACGCCTGGTCCGGAACCACCCTTCACTCCGTTACCGTCGGCCCTTCCTGTCTCATTACAGGATCAAACGTGACAATATTAAAACACATATTGTCCTGTTTTTAAATGAACATATAAGCACGTGAGAACAAACTGCTCTTAACTGCAACCCTTTATTAGCATAACTTCCACATGCATGTTACTGCCACGGTACAGACCCCCTCCAGGTTCCCTTCCTTCACATACATTCCCCTGGGTCCTAAGTCCCTCCAAGTACAGCTTCTTATTACCCTCTTATGTACCAACATACATTTATAACAATACCACATACATTACGGTAATCGGCGTTGCATATGTGTCTGACCAAAATACCAAAAAATAAATGATTCATTTAAATTGTTTTTTTTAGAGTTTTTGTTTGGAATATGTATAATAAGCATATCATTTAGTTATCGCTACTGAGAATTTATCAAACGTAAAAAAAAGGAATAAAACATGACGTAGATAGGTTTGCAGTTTTCAAGGTGTATATTTCAGATTGCATCTCTTACACACACATGAAGATAAAGTTGTGAACACCGGCTGAATATCTATTATCAGAATCATTATAACTGTATTTTAACTGCTACTGTGTAAAGGGAATACTGCTGTTAAAATAACCTTATTTGTTTAAAGTGTTTGCAAACTAAATGTTATTGCACTTTTGTTCATATAGCAGTACTTTTAAAATAAAAGTGCGCAATACGCTACTTTTGAATTCACTATTGAATTTTGCGCATAACAATGCGATTAATTGCGAAGAAATCATGTGATTAATCGCGATTAAAAATTGTAATCGTTGCCCAGCACTAGATATCTTCACAATTAATTATATTGCTATATATACACACACTTTCTTTCTCAAGATTGGCGTTTTGGAGGAAAAATAGAAAATTAAAAGTAGGGAGAATCTGACTCAAACAGAAAAAGAAACCATTTGATCTGAACAACACCCACGCATCTTTATGAGTAGACATTTCTTGCAGCATGACGCGCTGCTGCGATGAGGGAGCAGCCGAGGGGACGCAGCGCCCTCCTTGGATGGTCACGGGAACTACGCGCGCGGCCGCCTTATTATAATAATATAACAATAACAATAACAATAACAATGAGAGAGAGAGAGAGAGAGAGAGAGAGAGAGAGAAATCAGTGAAGGCAGGCTGTCATGCGCACAACTGCGTCTAAAGTAAGCAATGTAGATGTAATGGTGGCCAGTAACGTGCAATATTTGATAGGCAAGCAGGTGACATGAAGCCATTGATCATGCTCCCCCTTTAATATTCATATCTATAGGCTTCGCGTTAGGTGCTGGATCTTAATTGGCGTGATGAGCAGAAAAACAGCAGTCAAGCCAGGCGAACACATTTTCACCTTAAACCTCATCAATCTTATTTTATAACATTAAATCACCCCACGCAGCATACACAGCCCCCGTTCACCGTGCCGTGTAGACCTCAGCGTGACCATTTCTTCTCTCCGGCCGATGGATCCCTGGAGGGGATAGAGGCACCATCACAAGGTACCCGTTCCCAATTCACGTTGCGGTTACTTACTTACCTCCGGGCTTCGTTGCGGAGAAGCGATTTGCTGATCGGTGTCAATAATCCCCCTTTGTCGCTGTCACCGCGCGAACACGATACGAAAGTTCCGCGGCGGGTCGAACGAAATAGAGAGCCGATGCCCAGCTCCGAACCGTGCGAGGCTGTTCACGCGGAGGCGAATGATAGTGGGGAGGTAAGGGACTGACAAGTCGGTCACACAGCAGGCAGCACCACGCCTCCGCTCTTAAAGCTACCGCACTCTGTCTGTCTGTCTGTCTGTCTCGCTCTGTGTGTGTGTGTGTGTGTGTGTGTGTGTGTGTGTCGAGGCCGAGGATGACCGCTTCGTGAAACATTTCATGAGTCTATCTTCTTTTCACGAACAATTCATTATCTTGCTTCCATTGTTTTGTTTCATGTTTCCATTGCTACCAATAAATAACCAAGCAGCCAATAACATGTCACTGCAGCACAGGTGAATGTCAGACATGAGTCTCACGTGAACCAACAAAGTATTCCTTTCTTCTAAAGTCACAGTTTATGCAGAGTTAAGTGAATTTGAGTCCTTAGTTAAGGCAAGCCGAGTCCCAAATCTAGTCCCAAGTCAAGTCTTAAGTCTAGTCCCAAGTCTAGTCCCAAGTCAAGTCCAGAGTCAAGTCCCCCCCCTCCTGCTACTCCGCCTGTCACCAAGCCACTGGAGGTCCAGGCCGTATTGCTGGAGGGGAAGGGAGGCACGGGAGAACCAGAACCAGGACCAGGACTGAGCGTAGCAGACTGTCAGGCCCCGCTGCAGCGAAATGACAGGTTTTCTAAAGGGACTCTGGTGCCTGGAAACACTACCGTTTTTGTCCACAGGGAAGTAGCTTTAAGACAGTTTATTTCATCGTTTTCTTCTTGATCAAACATATTAATTTTTTTGAATATATAACACAAGCATTTATTTTTCTGTCAAGTCAAGGGGCGATTCATCAAAAAAGTAACTCAAGTCCACGTCTCTGGTAAATGCTCCCTGTCGGAAAAGAACAACGCATGTTTGCAAAGTAGCTAACATGCATGTGAAATGATTACCTTAGATCCTACAGATATATATATATATATATATATATATATATACTGGTAAACAACTCAAACAGGTTGCAACGTACTACAGCTCCCATGTCTGCCAACGAAATAAGATCCAGTAAACTTTCCCAAACATTAGGTCTTGCTTCCTCCAGCTGCTAAGCATTTAATCCTCTGAAATATGAAGAAACAGTATGACTGGCTGTGTTTTGATCTCCTCGCAGCCTAATCCTTCATTAATTGCAATTCTGGGCATCCACTATGACCTGGGCTCATACACAGACATCAATACTAATTTCATATGTTTGAGCATGAAACAAGCCCCGCTGTGAGACAATTTACATTTACATCTTCAGGGGGCAGAGAGGAATGGTAGTTCATGACAGCAAACCTAGGGCAAGCTGGTGTCAAAATGAAAGTAGCAGCTACCTGCATTGTTTGGGATGCTTTAAATACCTTCCTGCTGTTAGCGCAAAACCGTTTCAAAAGCCCGTACCACTATTTAACACTGCCGTACATAATAGTGTGGCTGCATGGTTTGTGGTCACTGACTGAATAAAATCCTCATTTACTGGGTTTCTACTAGAACATGTTTACATTCTTTAATGTTAAAAAACACATTATTTTTCTCACAAGATCTGTCTTTAGATAAATGTATTCACCTTCTGTCTGAAACTCTCCGTTTGAGCGCCTGTCTCTTTAAGACCCCCTCTTTGAGCCTGCACGTGACATTGGAAGGGGAGCCAAATCGGATTGGCTTGTTCAATCACATGCTATGCATACCCACACTACCTTACTAAATAGCATGCCAGAAAAAGATTTAGTATGTCCCAATACATAGTATGTCAAATGCAGTATCTCAGGAAATACCATGATGACTTACCACATCCGGTCAAATTTTGCAGTACGCAAACCATTGGCAGCGTTTCTGGCTATTCTGACCCACAATCCTCTACGCAGCTGATATATGAATAATTGGGATGTATATATTTCCCAATTAAAGGCACACTGCATGCAATAGTACGCATGTTGTAAGGGCAGCTGCAGCATGTACCAAAAGTAAAAAGAAAAAGTATGCGATTTGGAACGCAGTCATGTTTTCAGATCGAGGCAGCCCACAAAAAAGCTGACTGGCTTGTCTTATTTCACAGTTTGTGGGTTGGTAGACACTCCAGATACCAAAATGTATGTGTAGTCTTACTACGCATATTCTCCTAAATTGTGACTTTGAACAGCTCACGAGTTCAGCATTTATCAGCGAGTTGCTTTACCCTCTTCCTAGAAATAATTGCGTCAGCTACTATAAGTGTCAAGTTTGTCAGATGGTGTAGTGCGTGTCTACACTTGGACTGAAGTTTCAGGAGTCGATAGAGCTGCCCGGGAGCCTCGGCGGCTTGGCTTGTCAAAGCCGAGATGACATTATCCAGTGGAAGCGAGGGATTCGGCCCCTGGGAGAAAACCAGGCAAGGGGCCTCGATTAATCTCTTCAAATTTGGCAAAACCAAGGGGAGGTCAAATCTATAATCCAGAGGCGGATAGTATATCATAGGGGAGTTAGATTCATGTCAGATAATGACACTCTGTCAGTAATTTAACCTGAGCCTTTTAGCCTGACCCCCAAAACTCAGTCAGTGAATTAGCCATGGCAACATGTGGACACGCACACACCCCCGCACCCATACACACACACACACACACACACACACTATGCCCCAAGTTTCTATGATACCAAAATGAACCCACCATGTCACAGTGAGCAGTGTCTTTAGTGACGCCACCAGGAATGAAGTACTGTTGGACTGCAGGATCTCGCAAGGGAAAAGCCTCACTGGTGAGACTGCTGGAGTGTCCGGACCTTTTAAATAATTTGACACTGCGCAGCTTTTGTATCCCTGCTCAGGTTTGACGCCAAGACTAACAGAAGTAGTTGAAGGGGGGGAATTCTCCGAGCGTCTTTCTGTTTGTAGTCTTGATTTGACACATCTGCCGGTAAAAAAGCTCCAGTCGACACCTCAAGATCTCGAGTTTCTGGCTGAACAGAAAATGCCAATAAATTAATTCACACATGACCATTTAGTATGCACACACATGCACACATGATCCATGCATATACATATGGATTACACATGCTCAAACATATCTTTCTATGAGCCTCAAAAGTGTATAATGAACAGCCAGAACAGTAGTCATACAATATTTGTATCCAATTTTGTACTAGAAAAACATTAAAGGGCAACTCCACCAACTTTACACCTGAATATGAGTTTCTATGTCAAGAAGTTGTATCATGTCTTCTGTGGCTCTGAAGGGAGTTTTCCAAAGTCTGAGTACCTGATGATGTCATAGTGATGTCATCAGGGTTGTATCAAATCATGCATAGAGACACATTTTTAACAGAAAACCATCACAAACTTAAGGGTAGAGTTTGGAGGACATGGGCAATTACCAGGCAGTAAGGTCTAATGAAAGATGCTAGTTGCATTTTGGGAAGCGTAAGATCCAGTGTGTTTTTGGTTTTGGTGTTGACCCCTACTTGGACTTGAAGTCAGGCTGTCTCGGTTTCTCCTGCTTTCATTTTGAACATTGAATTATTTTTTCATCTCTTTCAGGAGATTATGTTTTCGGCAGTATGTGTGCGTGCATGTACAGTATGTGCATTGCTGAGTCTGTCTGTCCACAGCTTATCTTACATACTGCTTGGTCTATCATCCTAATATTTCCTATACTTTTTAAAAACAGTCCTCGCATGCTTTTCTAGTTCAAAAAATATAATTACTGAGTCCCACAGATGGGGACCCACCGCAATTATGGTTCATGACATGTTTCGTATCAGACTCGTGTCATGCTTGCAGAAACGGACAATAGCACGTTATTAACATTGTGAAATGGTTGGCTAGGTTAAGGCAACAAAACTTCTTGGTTGATGGATAGTAAACAGATCACGGTTTGCGTTAAAATAATAATGTAACAACGTAACACGTGTCTTACGGGAACGTTACATAACAAGCTTAAAGTCAACGTTTACTTTCGGTTTTGGTTACAAACAGCGGCCTTCTGGGTAAAAGTCCAATGTATGTAATTTTGCTGCCATTTTTATAAAGAGCTTTCTATTTTGAGCAGCACTGAAGAAATCATGAGCAACTGGTGTTCTCCAAAACCAAATCAAGTCGATTCCATTCATGTAGCCCGACATCACAAAACACAATTTGCCTTAATGGTATGAAGAGAGGTAAACATAAGTAAGCAAACATATATTACACATGACTTGTCGTGGCTGATTGACATGCATTGCCTTGCCGCTGCAGATTGGCCACAATGACAAATGCACAAGTTGCATGGCAGGCAGTTGTTTCGCCTGTTTATTTACTGTACATGGGTGGGTCAGTGCCACCCAGTTGTGTCAGGATACATAAAAACATGTGCCAACAGACTAAACACACACTGTAGCTGAAATATCAAAGACGCAATACTCCATCTGTAATTGTCATTTGGAAGGTAGAGTTTTTGTGATCCTACTAAACAGAGACATACGATGTTCGAACACCGACTGACCACCGTCACCCAGCAAGCTTACGCGCTCTGAACAACAGTCTAACATAACACAGAGGCCCTCTATTGTACATGAAACTGCATGCTCTGCTGGTTTTCATCTTTTATCTTTGTAGACAAACACACATGCATAGTACCTATTTTCTCATCCTCTGTGTCTCTCCCTGTAACCTCTGTGATGGAGGGTGAAAGACAGAAGGAGAACATGCAGCTCAGTTACACCTATAATAAAACTTCTACATTAGCTCCCACCCTGGGAGGATGCAAAGTCATCTGTACCCCCCCATCATTCTCTTTTTCCCTATATGTATTGTGATGACTACAGTACAAAATCTGAGAATCAATAAGCCTCCTCTCTGTTCTATTTCTGCCTCGTGTGATATGCTGCCTTTCATTTCCTGGCTGTCATCAAAGAAGTCTCCCTTCATTTATCTCTTCGCTCCGTCTCGGCTGACGTGTGCATGTGTTGGTGTGTGCGGTGAGTTTAAAAGCATTGCAAAGCCATTACATGGACGCCGATGTTGTCAGAAACTATCGATGATTTCTCAACTACAGACGAAATGGAGTTTTCATTGCCCTGTAGCCAGCAGAAATAAAAAATAAAGCAGCATCCTCACACACACACACACAGGGTGTAATCTCCTCAGTGTGGCCTAATTGAAAGTGACACGTTGCTGCTAATCAATACACAAACCCATTGTTGCTATGGAAATATCGTGAGTGAACTGTCCCCATTCCTATTCGCGCCACAGACACTCGTGTCTAGTCCACACGTACGCAGGTGTTTTTTTCTCCAATCCATAGAAGCACTGTTTAAACTAAATCTTAACCTAAACCCAACTTTACCCTTTTAAACCAAGTTCCCC
>NW_022280182.1:273188-291693 GCF_004355925.1 Anarrhichthys ocellatus
GTGAGGCGTCACTAACAAGGCGACGTGCATCCAAGAATGGCGGACCTGGCCACCCCCTTCCCCTCCTCCCGACCTCCATAGCGCATTCTGGTGCCTCTGTTCCTCAATATAGTGGAAGAGTAACTGAACCTTTATGTGTAAACCTGTAAAAAGTCCTATTATTTGGCCACGTCCGCCATTCTTGGATGCACGTCGCCTTGTTAGTGACGCCTCACAAAGGGGATAACACTCTGACGTTACGGGCCAGAAACTCAACAAAACTCAGTTTTCCAAATCTACATGTCAACACCGAAAAGCTTCAAAACATCTTCACAAACAAAACGCCGTTTGGGTGTAGACGCAAGGGCAAAACACATAGAAAGAGATACGTTTACAAAATGACCCGTGTACTGGGCCCGAATGACACAATGAGACACGTCTGCTGTAGTCACACTGTTTGCATTTACAGCATTATGTAACCAAGTGGTCAATAATGCATAGCAATAATATTTCCATCGAAGTGGTACAGCATTCCAAAACCACTTTGTGGCTTTTCGCCACGCATCCAATCTGATTTTCCTGCACTTTTTTTAGCAGCAGAAATCTTTTGGCCTGGTTGTCGAGCATGGATCGGCCTCCTCTGGTGTGACACATCACAGGGGTTGGCCAGGAGTAACACAGTGACATAACACAGCTTTATTGTGTGTGAGGAATGGCATGCAACAACGGCAGCCCTGACGCAGCCCGGTGCTGAATGGGACTTCAAAGGCAGCGGAGTTCAGCACCGAAAGGTATTTCATTGTGACTCTGCCGTGCTGCGGAGGAAGAGGAATTTGAATGCTAGAATCCTCCACGGCAGCAGGACTTCGGAGAACCTTTCGTGTCAAATTCGCACTCAGCTCGTTCCCCGCACTGCTTACATAATGCTGTGTGTGTGTGCTGAACCATCACCTGGACCCGGCTTGTGTTGGGAAGTGGATTTGCGCTCGGGGGGGGTGCGAAATGGATTTAATGTAGGAATTCTGTCAATATCTCCGACGCATTACAGTTCCGAGAACAACCCACGTTTGTCATTCAAATATTCTTCTGGAGCTCATTCAACCCTGTCTCTCATTTTTAATCTTTTCTATTTTCTCTCCATTCCTGCACTCTCTATGCTTCTTCTCCCGCTACCTCCTCAGAGTTCACGAGGACATTCCACTCAGTAACGTGACCATGTTTTCATCAGGTCCACATTCTCTCTGCTGCCGTCTATCCTTCGTGCCCCCGCCTCTAGTGCTTGACAGTTGAGAGGTGGAGATGTGGACTCTGACAAATCCAAGTTTGGTCTATTTATATTGTACAGTTAAAGTGGTTTAGCTCCAGGCCTTTTAGGCCCGTGGAGGGACGGCCTAATCCACCCACTTTCCCCAAGGCCAGCAACGCAAAGCCGGTGGGACCGCCCGGCCATGTCCCTGCCCACCGTCCAAACTCCTGACCACATGCAACTGGGATAGATAGATGGAGCGGATGGAAGGAACGGACAGGAGGGAAGGAGCAGAGGGAGGAAGAGTCACTTGACAAGCATGTACTGTATTGAAGTCCATCAAATAGCCAAAATTGTGTGTGTGTGTGTGTGTGTGTGTGTGTGTGTGTGTGTGTGTGTGTGTGTGTGTGTGTGAGTGTGTGTGTGTGTGTGTGTGTGTGTGTGTGTGTGTGTGTGTGTGTGTTCATTCCCTTGCATCTGTACTTGAGTGAATGAATTACACCCTTTTTCCACAAGAATAAATTCAGAAAAATGTACAGAAATGTCTGAGGAACTGAGAAAGAAGAAAGTAATTACTTAAGAAATATGTTTATACGCAAATGGCTCAAGAATGAATTCCAAGGGTCTTAAGTAAGAGACAAGAGAGGCATGCTGGGCTCTGATCAATGAAAACTCTTGACATAATGTCCATTATGCAACACCGGTCTAAACAAAAAAATCCTCACTCGCTAAAAAATGCAGAGCACGAGAGTTGCTATAAAAGGAGAAGGTATGCAACCGATTTTTGCAGGCAAAATGCATGAGACGTACGTGCCGGCAATAGTTTTGGAATTACTTTGATGAGTTTTTATAAAGCTGTTACCAGGAGGCCGAAGAGAAGTTATGTGATATCATAATGTTTACTGACAGCAGGAAATGTAACTCAAGATAATCCTTGAGGACAAGGACTAGGCTGAGTAAGTCACTGCGAGGTGCACAGCAAAGATACCGATGCTATCACTTCATTTTGTTCACAGTGTGACATTAGCGGTGACCCCTCCCTTTTCAGGTGCGTTTGCGCCGCCAAATTGAAGCTGCCAGTTTAACGTAAACATGTAAAAGGCCTTCTCCCGAGCCAGCACTTGGTTTGTTCGTTCTGGGCTACTGTAGAAATAATGACGGTGCAACACGACGGACTCCGTGGAGAGGAATCATGAAGATATGAACGCTCATTCTAAGCTGGTAAGGTGTTAAGTTTGGGTGATTATGTACTCATGAAAACATAATAATGAATATTATATTCCATTTCTGCCAATAGATGCCACTATAAGCTCCACACTGGTCTTTTAAATGCTACCACGAAAATGTTTCTTCGGTTTGCCTTCACCTTTTATTTCATCTTTCTCCTAAGTAACCATCATAACAAATAATTGCTTGACAAAGTCATTTCAATGTTATGGGATGTTGTTAAACATAAAATAAGCCTTTTTCTTCCTACTCTGGATTGTATTTTACATTGTGAATGCCTCGTGGAAAGAGTACGTGATACTCTGCAAGCTGCCGTGAAACGGAACTCATTTAGTTTGCAGCAAAACGTTCCTAAATGGATCATTCTAAAGCATACACTTCTCCGTTTCATATTTCCTTGACTGGTCTTCGCACTGACAGAAAAACAAACTGATGCTGATGGATCACCAAAAAAAAGAAGCTAAATGTCACCCTGTCCGTGACTTCTTGCTCATCCCCAAATCCATCCCACAATATTGCTGGTCTTGGACTCTTGGAAATTCATATACTGTATTTCAGGAATGCAGACTGAAGTCTGATATGCCTGGGCCTAGCTAGCATAACAGAGGGCAGAAGCCTCAGAGAATAACACATAACCAAAGCCCTAAAGAATTCCCTTGGACACAGATACTGACCAGAAAACTGTGCCCTGGAGCTGCTGAAACCCCAGACTTAAATAGCATGGACTCCACTGCTGGTGGAGATAGACACTCAGCACTTTGGTTAGCTGCTTCTGGCCATGATTGAAATTACATCTGTACATATAGATGTATAAAAAAAGATATCTATATATATCTATGTATATATATATATATATATATATAGATGTATAAAAAAAGATATATATATATATATATATCTATATATATTTGCAGTTGACATTAAAGCTGCACTAATCAATATCATGTGAGAAGAGTGATAAACCAAACAAACTGTTCTTCCCCTCAGCGCTCCAGTCCATTTTAGCATCTTTCAGCTTATTGTTTTCATTTTGCATGTCGCAACTTTTCTGTTTTGAAAAGATCGATGCTTGTAACCTCCAGTGCTGAGGAATGAAGCCAACGCAGAAGTGCCAAAAACTGCAGTTCGATGAATGGCCACTTGAGGCTGGCTTCAAAAGCGAGTCAATCCCCATAGACCGCCATGTTTAAAATGCCCATCTTTACAGCAGAAATAAACATGTTTACAACTGTACAGGGGTGCATTTTTACATATCTCACCCGTTTTAACTTAACTTATCTTTAAAAAAAGATATCAAAGATTAAGGGCATGGCCACCTTCCTACCACGTTGTTGTTCAGCTATTTAGTACTAAAAGGCACTTCAAGCAGTTGGCTGTTTTATCTGCTAAGTACATTATAAACAAATGCATTCGGCTATTACAAATTAATATCCCAATTAACATGTTACACAGTTAACGTGAAATACAGATGCACCTTGTTATTCAAGCTAGCAAGCTAGCCTTAGTGTTAGCTGGAAGTTTAGCATTTGTTATGCCAGGCCTCGCTCTTTCACAGCTCCACGATCTCGCCGAACTCAAGGCTTCAAAACGGTAGCCTAAAAACCAATGGCTGAAAATCACGGTCATGATGTCATCACTACGTCCACCACTTACATTTTTAACCCATAAGTATAATACCCCTAATAATGTCAACATTGTTGTGTATTATTATGGGAGAATATCTTTTTTTTATTCTTCTTTTATTTCAATTCTTTTGAAAAATATTACCCCCCCAATATTGTCAACATTGTTATTATGATGATAGAATAATAAAAATATATACTTTTTTCCAAAACATTTTATCATACAGAATCCAGTCAGTTAAAATAAAACAATGTTTCAGTCTCTTCATTTAGATTTAATATTATGATTTGATGTAATGACTTGACTTATTGTTTTGCTCTTTCAGCTACCTGAAAGCGTGTTATTCTTTGTTTATAATTAATTAACTTCACCGGTCATTCGCTCTTCACAAGCAAAATAAAATAGAATTCTGAAAAGTGGTCAAAAAGGTGTAGATCTATTTCTCTCTGTCACAGCAAAGCCACTCTTACATCGCTCACTGGCCAGGGCATTAGCAATGCTGCCCGTCATTCCGTCCTCCCCCAAGCATCCCCTCTTAGCGCGACAGTTTCTAGAAATGTAACATTAGCAAATTAACTGATATTTTTTGGTGTACTAGTTCCTTTTGCTGTGTTGTCAAAGTTTTCAGAGAAAAGCAGACTTGTCCTGCGCTGTGTAGTCCTCTCCCAGTACACTCCTAGTATTTGCGCCCTGTGACTGGGTGAGATCCTTAACAGAGTGTAACTTGGTGTGTTCTGAAACTCCTCCACACACTTATGCAGCCGTATGGGGACCCTAGTGCATTGCTGGCAAGTGTGGGCTCCGGACCCATTATTGCTCCCACTATGCTGAACATTTTTAAGACCGGTTGTGACATGGTAAAAATAGGATCCATGCACCCTACACGCTAACTTACATGTATAGGTCAGAGCATGGGCTGACCTCCTCTCACCACAGCGACCACGTAATTCACTCTGAAAATAACTCTCTTGCAGTTGCAAGTCGCTCACTCTTGCAAAGGCGCTGGTGTTAGAAATGTATATTTTTAGCCAGGCTGACTCAATATAGCTGCGTGAACGCGAGCTGCGTCCCGCGAAGCTGAGACACTAAATGTGACTGAATGTATGGTTTACCCGTACATCTTTCTGAAGGCAACTGCACGTGATGGGCGGTCACCGTGTTCCCAGTGTTCAAAAACCTGATTTTTTACTTTTCCATCCACCATTGCGTGTGTAAGCATGTGTGTATGCCTATTCCATGTGTGTGTGCTTGTGTGATGACACTCAGCGGCTTTACAGTATAAGCAAGGTACCGTAGCAGCAGGAGCTTGTCTCTAATCGTACCCCTTTGGTTAAAGGAGCAATCTACCACTAAGCCTCATGTGGCCACCCTCAGACAAAACTGGGATGACACACACACACACACAGTCACCCAGCAACACATCATCCTATGGAATCTATCTAACCTCAACCACTAAGCCACAGAGAGGCAGCTACTTAACTGAAGCATCATCTTCCCCTACTCTGTAATAAAGGCCTGGCCGAATCAAAACCATACCAGCAGGCTTTCCTCAGGGATTGATTAGTCAAGAGCTGCGGAGGGCGCAGTGTTTACAGCTTGTTTTTTTCCCCACTCACAGATAATGTTCACATTTACAGCAGCCTACATACCCATAGACGCATTTAAACGGTCGCACACGCAGAAACACTCCCACAAACTGCCTTTGTGCTGCTTGCGCCCGGTTGGCGGGCTACTGTCGGTGCTGCAAGTGGCGGTGTAAAAGTGACACAGACAGAACTCATAGACAAATTGATTTAATTAACTGCAACAGCACTTTTGTCACTAACCGCCCGTCCAGTTCCTGTGAGGAGGGCTTCTACATGTAAAAGACGTTGAGCGTAAATATGCCATGTAGATCTAGGAACAGTGATCACACCATGGCTAGCTGATTCCTCCTGTGCATAGAGGGCACTGAGCACAGTAAACGCTGTAGGGGGGGACAGGAAAGTCAGCCAGAGGGAGGCTTTTTGCATCCATTGACCGGATGCATTAATGTATCCTGGTCATAAAGGGACAGTGAAAAATACATATTTTCCCCTCTTACATGCGGTGCAATTTATCAATCTAGATTGTTTTGGTGTGAGTTGCAGAGCATCAGAGATATTGGCCGTACATGGCACTCGGTTTATAGCGCTCAAAGCCATAAACCGAAAAAAACGTTCAAAAAACTCAAAATTCCTTTCCAGAGATCATGACCAAGTTACTTAAGATCATTCCACAGGCCTTGCTGTGAGCAGTTTCCACTGCTATCACGTCTCATTCCTTTCAATTTGTTTCACCTGTCATGTTATCATCCAGGTCATGTGATCTTCTCCCATTGGTTGTTTATAGGCCACACCTGTTAAGTCTGATAAATATCCTGACAAAGACCTATGGTTCGAACGTGTTATTTATTTTTTATGATTTGGCCACTACAGCAAATGACTTTTAATACATCCTCAATTGTTTTTCTAAGATTTTGGAGTGCATGGATTGCCTTCCTGTTCATCCAGATTTTCTTTTAACACCTTCCAAAAGCACCTGACACGTTTCTGATCTCCGGTTGAATACAAAGAGAAACCAGATATCTCCCTCCCCACAAGTAAAAATGAGTGTTGAATGTTATACAGATGTGACAGGGGAACCGTGATGTGGCAACATATGCAACGTCTGTGCAGAAACAACAAATGTTCCATCTTCTGTTTTCTGTTCTTTTCTACTCTCTCTTTTTTTCCAGATCTCCACTGCATGAGACAAGTACACTTTGACCCACATGCAGCACGTCAGATCCTGTTGTAATAGAACAAGCGGGTACCGGGTCATCTTTTGCAAACATCCACACAAAATCGCAACCACATAGCTAAAGTCTGTCGAGCGAGTGCTGCACACACACTCCCAGCCGGAGCTGAAATCCTCACACCCAGCACACCTTTTTGATTAGCTGCCAGGCCAGCGCTTCGAGACAAAGGTGTCGAATGCTGGCAGAGAGGACTGAAAAAACAGGTTTTTTGTCTCTGCCGCCGGAGTTGTTTTTGCCTTTTAAGGTTCCACGAGTTTTGTTCTTGGTTTTAAGCAGGTAGCCTCAACCTTTATCTGTATCAACAGCCTTTACTGTATGCCTCACTCCTTTCAGAGTTGATGAAGCATGTGTGTGAGAGTGTGTGTGTGTGCATGCTTGCACATGTCACCGTGCGTAATCATCATCCGTGGCGACAATTCCACTCTGATACTTTCTGTTGTCACCTGATCTTCCTGTGAACCCAACACAGGGAGATGAAAGAGAGTCAAAGTGTCAGAATTATGAGAAATCATTTGTAAGAACTGATAGGAAATAGCTTTGAGGTTCCATCACTTTGCCACAGGCAAAGAATTCAGCGATGTTTTGCACGCATGGAAAACTTTCAGGTGAAAAAAAAATAAGAGTGTTTGTGACTTATTGGTTGGGAGTAAAAAATGTATTGCATCCAGATTTTGAAGTCTGTGTCCGTGCGTCGAACTCGTGCAGTACCAGTTGGTTGCCTCCTCTGGGGTGAAACCACAGCTATGTCAGCTGCAGCTAAAGACAACACATGGACCAAAACAGGAAATTTAAAAAAAAAGTTCACAGCTCCCTAACAAGCCCAGTCCAGCCCTGGGTTGGTGTGTACTGCCTGCGCTTTTCTGTCAAGGAAACAGATTTAACTATGTAATTGTTTTGGAGAGAGAGGACGTGGCTGCTTCCTTCTTGGAACTCACAGGCACTTTTCCTTTTTGAAAAGGCTACATTTTGTATGTGATATAATCTGCACATTTGTGAAAGATAATGTCAACGTCTCTCACTAACACCACTATAACACAATATTTCAGATTTTGTCCCCAGCTCCAGTGTCCACAGGAGCAAGAAATCCCTTCTTTGGTCCCACTGGAACACATGCGGTTCATACTGTGGAGCTGTTTTACGAAATAGGCAACCATATGAACAACATATAGTGACTGCACTACTTTCTGAAGGACTTTCTATGTAGAGCATAGCAAAGTGTCCTCATACAACCATTCATATGATATCTCACAAAAAGTTACTCCTCATTTTTCATGCGTTTTTGCTTCGAAAGTCCAGCAACACGTGTCAATTTCCGCTCGCTGCACAGATGCGGTCTCTTCAAAATAAACTTTCATCTTCACAGGAACCAACTTAGTCGGGTTTAGGCAACAGAACCAGTTAGGTTTCAGAAAAGATCGCGGTTTGGGTTGAAATAACTACAGAAGTGCCGTTACCGAAGTAAGCATGTTATGTGACAAATAAATCAATGCAGACTTCTCGTTTTCCACGGTGAAACAAACACCTCTTGGGTGAAAAAACAGTTTGTGGTTTGACCCAATCACCACCCCTCCCGCCCACCCCGCGTGGGCTTCAGAGGTCTTACCTCCTGGTTTATGATTACGTGGATTACATACAAATTGATTTGATGTGATATCTAAGAATTACAGCCCATTATATTTCGTAGGTAAAGCTACTGAATGCTGGATGAGCGTAGACAATGTGGAGGTTCAGAAATAACACAAAGAAAGACAAAGATACATTTAATAACCGATTCAATGAAACGGGAAAAGTTTCCACTTTAGATGGTGTGGCACAGAAAACTTCACCACCTTTGCCCTTGGCTATAAGATGTTGCCAGTTGTGGCTTGAAACTGTCAGATAACCTGAACAAACAACTTTTAGAACTGCAGTTCTATTCTCTGGGCTCATTTAGCAAATTGACCCACAGTATATTTGTCGTAACATGTATCTGGTCAAAACTGGAGTGCGAATCTTATGTGTATCAACATGGCTTGCATCCAAACTGATCCGGAGTCCGTTGAGAGGGTTTAGTCGGTTGTTCATACTGTGATACGGACCTCCAACATGGCTGCCACGAGGGCGTGTTGCACCCGGCGGCCCCGTGAAAACGCTACCTGTTTGAAGTTGTCTTACTGCTCCAGGGTTAGCTTTCGTTTAGCTGTGCGTGGTGAGGAGCATGAGCCTGACGACCGGGAGCTTTGCTGTTGCAACGGCAACATGTCGGCAGCAATCTTCTGAAAGGCTGCACACACAAAACATCCCGAACACACACAGTCTAACCTGAAGGAATGCGTGTGGGGGGCTGTGTTTCACCATTCGGAGCCACGATCCTCTCATGAATGCTTATCCCTGTGCGAGTGGACAAACTGTTTATGTTGTTCTAAGAAGTTATGTGTGGTCTTTTTACCTAATTTTATGAGAAATAAAGGTGTTTGCTTTGGGAACAAGGACAAGTATGTATTAGGGTACACGGAGGGGACAAGTATTGTAGTACTTATGCCGTGTTCACACCAAACGCGGCGCGCCGCGTTAATTGCGCCGCCGGTCTTGCGGGGGGCCATTTGTGTTAATTTGCGTGAATCGCGCTGGACGCGCCTGAGAGGGGGCGTGGCTTATCGCCCTGAAAGCCGCCATCAACCATGGAAAAAATAACCTATATTTCTGCTTAGTACGTGTTGTGGAAGTCACAGATATCACGGGAAACTAAACGCCATCATGTCTGGTTCATAACATCATCCGGAGGAGCTCCATGGATTTTATCGAGCTGTATTCACTGTGTCTAGCAAGCCACACATCGGCTGTTTACTACAGCTGTATGAACACTAAATAAACTGATTTGTCTGTGATTTAACGGCAATAAATCGACAAAAAGGGACTCCGAAATAACTATGTAATGATGCCGATTTGTAAAAAGTCTGAATTCATGTTTAGTTAGTTCTCTCCGCAAGATTTACACACACACACACATTTATACACACAGTTTGGTCCGGTCTCTATTGATATGAGGTATCGTAGAGCTCTGGGTGAACACAGACGGCTACAGTATTTGTTTCCTGATTCAACAACGGCAGGACGTCAGTGATGACAGGAGACACATCTCAATGCTGATAGGCTATCGCGCAGCAGCGTCACGCCATTTTTTTTCGCCAAAGTTGAAAAATTTAAACTCACGCGTTTGGGGCGTTTTGGCGTTTGACGAGAATTTGCGCAACTTTGCCCGAATTCGTGCCGCGCCATCGCAAATTCGCGCTACTCCAGTTTCATCGTGTCTGTGCATAGACTATTTAATATACTCACGCGAATAATTCACGCCGCGTTTGGTGTGAACGCACCATTATTGCAGTAGTTTAGTATTTCATTTACAATTTCTTGTATTTAACAGCAGGTTGACCATTTTTGTCCGAGAGTAATGCTGTAGAGGCAACCGCACCGCGATTTGGCATATGATTATCTACACAATTAAACCAAACTGCCCACTAAAAGCAGCAGCATGTAGGATATAGCCATGCGCAACAAGACACACAGGACTATATCAAAAACAATGCACCACTCAAGAAGTGTTTTTTCTGTGGCACCGAGGAATGCACCGGAACAAACATGCTACACTCTCCTGAGTGCCACCATGAAACCATGCAGCCTTCCCGCTATGCTGGCTGGTGTGCAGCTTGGGAGAAGGCTATATTTGTCGGGGGGGGGGCATACAGGGTTCAGGTGAAATACTAGAAACAGGTGAAATACCAGAAACAGACATTGCAGACAGGGTCGAAGGCACCCACCAACACGCCCCCCCACCTTCCCAAATACAAGACATATGGCTCTGTGTAAGTCAGCTGATAAGGGAATTTCTGTTCCTCACGGGTTTCTATGAGAGGGCATGTTTTGCTTTCTGCTGGTGGATCCCCGTGCCATTAACATCTGCCAGTGTTCTTTGTAAGCCTTACACTGTGCAGGTAATATAAGTGGTATTATTCAAAAGTCAACTTCAACCACAGCAATGATAGTACCTTAAAGCAGAGGTCTTCAACAGGGGGTCCGCGGCCCCTAGGGGGTCCGCGGAGGTACTGCAGGGGGTCCGCAAAATTTTTGGTTGATTAGACAATTAAAAATAAAAAATAAAAAAATGTAATATTTTTTTCTCTAAACATGAATCTGTCCATTATTTTAATAGTTCAGTATTGTATACAATATAACAGGTATGTTTATGCATGGCAGTGGCACTAATAGGCCATCACTCATTTTCGTTTCCACATTTATGTTTAAAAAAAATCGTCAATTTGAATAGCTTGTTTGCATGATTATCACGCAATTGACAGACAATGTTGATATTGACAATGGTATCAGCTGACAAGGTATGTTTCTAAATGGCAGTGGCACGGCCACCCTACTCACTGTACCTTGCACATGTTTAAAATGAAAACATGAATATATGAACCTGTGTATTATTTGAATAGCTTAGTATTGAATGCACAATAAAGAGGTATGTTTATACATGGCACTAGGCCCAGTTTAATATAAAACACAATGTTATACAATATATTTAGTCGGGGGTCCCTGCTCCATCTCTCCATCAGTTTGGGGGTCCTTGGCCTGAAAAATGTTGAAGACCCCTGCCTTAAAGGATTAAAGTACCTTAAAGGTACCTGTTGCATTCCACCCCTTTTGCCTCACATTGTGCACAAAACACATGGAGAATTCTGCAGTCTGATTTCTCAAATTTTTCATATCCACAACACAGAATGTTTGCACCTGTGGTTTATCAAAGAAAAAATGCATGTGAAATGCTATGGTTTGCTGCTGGTCATGTTTTTTAAAATGTATTTTAAACGTTATTTAATGCAACATCTACAGTACCTTCAGACACAGTGGTAATCATTGCTAAATGTCCTATTTTATGATATATCCATGACTGTCCAGTCCGTCAATTGTGGTTGAACCTATTTGCATCTTATGTGTGGGTAGTGTCTAGCGCTGTATACCCCTGTCAATCACTGTATGAGTCACTGAACAGCCGCAGCCGGCCCAGACTCAGTCTCCCCCTCCACCCTGAAGCATTGTGCTGATCAGCTGCCTCTGGTGTTCAGACATCTTTAACACCTCCCTGGAGACATGCCACGTACCAGCCTGCTTCAAGGCCTCCACCATCATCCCCGTCCCCAAAAAACCAAGGATCACAGGACTCAATGACTAGAGGCCCGTCGCCCTGACCTCTGTGGTCATGAAGTCTTTTGAACACCTGGTCCTGTCCCACCTAAAAACCCTCACTGACCCACTCCTGGACCCCCTGCAGTTTGCCTACAGAGCCAACAGGTCTGTAGATGACGCAGTCAACTTGGCCCTTCACTTCATCCTCCAGCATCTGGACTCCCCAGGAACCTATGCCAGGATCCTGTTTGTGGACTTCAGCTCTGCCTTCAACACTATCATCCCGTCTCTGCTGCATGACAAGCTCTCCCAGCTGCACGTGCCCGACTCCACCTGCAAGTGGATCACAGACTTCCTGTCTGGCAGGAAGCAGCACGTCAAGCTGGGAAAACACGTCTCAGCCTCCCGGACCATCAGCACCGGTTCCCCCCAAGGCTGCGTTCTGTCCCCTCTTCTCTTCTCCCTGTACACCAACAGCTGCACCTCCAGTCACCAGTCTGTCAAGCTCCTGAAGTTCGCGGATGACACCATCCTCATTGGACTCATCTCTGGTGGGAGTCCGCCTACAGGTGGGAGACTGACCATCTGGTGACCTGGTGCGGTCTGAACAACCTAGAGCTCAACGCTCTAAAGACAGTGGAGATGGTTGTGGATTTCAGGAAGAATGCAGCTCCACCTGCCCCTATCACCCTGTGTGACTCCCCCGTTGACGCGGTGGAGTCCTTCCGCTTCCTGGGCTCCATCATAAGTAACCCAGGACCTCAAGTGGGAGCTTAACATCAGCTCCATCACTAAAAAGGCTCAGCAGAGGATGTACTTCCTGAGGAAGCTAAAGAAATTCAACCTGCCAAAGACAATGATGGTGCACTTCTACAGAGCCATCATTGAGTCCATCCTCTGCTCCTCCATCACAGTCTGGTACGCTGCAGCCACAGCCAAGGACAAGGGCAGACTGCAGCGCATCATTCGCTCTGCTGAGAGGGTGATTGGCTGCAATCTGCCCTCCCTCCAAGACTTGTTAGCTTCAAGAACCCTGAAGCGAGCAAGAAGGATTGTAGCCGACCCCTCTCACCCTGGACAAAAACTGTTCGTGCCCCTTCCATCTGGCAGGAGGCTGAGGTCCATCAGGACCAAGACCTCACGCCACATGAACAGCTTCTTCCCGTCCGCAGTCGGGCTCATTAACAGAGCCCGGGTCCCCCACTGACTCTGTCATCCCCAGGACAATTTTCCTTCCCTCCCTACTACTCCCCTGCACATCCCTTCATATTTAAATACACTTGTCACTTTTATATTACACTTGTTTACAGTCCTGTTATCTGTTTGTTGTGCACTTTATTTTACATTCTTTTAAATTCTATTGTACATTTGAATATGTTTCTATTCCTTGCACTGTTGATTGTTGTTGATTGTCTAATGTTATGCACCACCTGCCATGACAAATTCCTTGTATGTTACATACATTGGCAATAAACGGTTCTGATTCTGATTCTGATTCTGAACCTTCAGTGACCTTTTGTCTTGAATACAGAAAACACCCACTTAGAGAATAACCCACATCACAAGAAAATAGAACAGTTACGCATCCCTGTTTTTCTTTTTTCTTTTTCACCTCTAACAGTGTCTTCAATGTTATTCACGTGCCCCCAACACACACTCCTATCTGGACTTCTCTGAACTGGTTCCGACTTACGCCATCAGTCATTAGGCATAAAAGAGAGAATGAGCAGGGTAGATGGAACGGTTGTTTCACACTGATAAATCATCTTCATAAATATAGACGATCTTTGTCAGCGGAGGGGACCGCCGTCGCCTAGCAACCGGCTGCATCAAACTAGAGAGAGCACGACGCCCGCGTTAGCCCGCGAGCTAACCAGTGACGTCAAACACGAACCAAACTTGAACGGTTATTCTTTTTTTTAAGGGGGGAAAAATGGTGAAACAGACGATACAGATATTTGGTCGCATTAAACCCTCTAAGAAAACTACAGGGGTAAGTGGACAACTCAAACAACATGTAAATAAAACGTGGTGTATAGCGGTAATGCTAGGTTAGACCGGATGCTTATTTAAGCTAGCTAGTAATGGCGTATCAATGAGGGCTCTCCAGTCATGAAGCACGTTGGTTTATATTCCCAGTTCAGAACGGCATTTGATCACAAAACAACAGGTTTGACCCGTTAAAAACACACCTGTAATGATGGCTCCCTCCCTTCCATTAACGTTAAGTCTCCCAATAAATGATCTAACCTTTTAAATCATCTACTATACAGCACCAGGGCCCTGGAACTGGCACAGCTGCATGGAATGCAATTCATGTTTTTTCTAATTACACCTGTGCTTTTCTTGCTGTGACACGCCAAACTATGTGAAAGTGCATACCACTAGCAGGCTAAAAAACAATCAGAAGGTAAAGTGACCATACATTGTAAACCTCCTGCTAAATGGGTCTATTGGGGCAGAATATGCCAACAGCTAGTATTTTGTGCTGATGTTCAGTATGTTTACAAGTTTTCCTTGTTGCTCCATTCATTTCATGTCTGGATTAATGGAGACGCCTTTCCCCCCCACCACATTAGATATTAAAGTTGTTGTATTTGAATCAGTTCAGGTAAAGATGTTCCCAGTGACAACCAATGCAGGTTTTATACACGCAATAAATATGTATTCTTTAAACTGCATCATACTCTTACTGAGCCAGAGTCAGATTTCTTAATTTAGGTATCAAACAGTGGCGAGCTTGTACAATAATATCGACTAACCTACTGGTGTTTTTCTTTTACTTTTTTCCCCCACACATCCGTATAAATGTTCACCTACTATCAGATGAGTGGCCTCTATATTGGATACAGATGTAAAAATATATAAATAATGTTATTATTGACAAACATCCCTGGTAGCACTCTCACTATTCTCCCTAGAACCCTGTTTATTGTCTGAGTGCAACAGCTGATGGAAGAAATTATCAAATTACTTTGAGGGTTTCTGTGGCACTTCAGCGTGAGCTTGACAATATCCAGCAAAAATGAAATAAGCACAGCTTCCTCCTGGGGGCTTTTTTTAAAGGTTTCTGAGCAGAGCAGCGGTGGTCAGGAGGAGGTGACGCTGCCAGAGTTAAGGGTGGAAAACAATCCAATCATTTAGGTCTTATCTTTTCATTCTCGAAACCCCTGGAAACCTGTAATTGCATCAGTGTCCGTCCGAAACATATGCCAGAACATATGCTGAGGGCTGCGGGTGTTTGGATTGACCCAGCCGGCCCTCGCTTTGAATGTGCTCTGCTGCTAGAGCTCAATCTATATCGGTTTAATGTTCCACAGCTTTTCTCCTCTCCCCTGGGGCGACGCTGAGCGGAGGTGATATTGCAGAGCTTGACCGGTACTGATCGTGATTGCTTGTTTTCGTTCTATTGCTTTCCACAGAATGCATGCTTCATAAACGCAAGCTTTTTCATTTCGAGGCTTGCATTATCCAAACCACAAGTGGCCAAACTTATATTTTAGATTGTATTAGTGTTTGAGTTGGGCTGCATGCACTGCATGATACGGTAACCATAACGGTCAAAGAACATATAGGAGACAACTCTTTCAAAAGGGTAATGAATGCCTATGGCTACTCTAAAGTGCTGTCCAAATATTGTGGTAAACTCGTGCTCTGCCTTGCCCTGCGATGATGAACAGTAGTCCGTAAGCCTTGTCCCACCAGAGGACTGACTCTGCTGTTGTCTCTGGCTCCCTCAGGTGTACTCGGTGGACAACGAGGAGCCAACAGGTGCTTCTTTGGAGTTTCTGGTGCCCAGGGATGTGGCTGAGGGCTTTGTTAACAACAAGAGGGAGTGCTACAAGTTCAGGTAGAGCTGTATTTCTATCTGTAAAGCCTGTGTTTGTATAGAGATGTTGTGTCTGGTGAGCCAAAGACAAATTTCCACCCTGGCAACAATAAAGATTCATCGTATTACATTATTCCATTTGCTAAATTTCCGAGATTGGCCGCCTAATTTGGTCAAAGTAAATTCAATTGCAGCGGTCTTTGAAGTCCACTATAATAATCTAAAATACCTGTCTGGCTGTACTGTAATACTCAGTATCACTAACACTGTAGAGTATTTATTGGACTTATAGCCAGTGAAAGCTTTGATATTTGCGACTTTAAATACCTGAGAAAGGTTCTCTCATTTCCTGTGACCAAACTGATCAGTTTCGTCTTCTACGTAAAAAAAATCAGGAGTTTCTTTATAGAAATATAAATTAGATTAATAATAAATAAAACTGCATGCAGTCAACATGCAGTGTCTTTATAATATAAGTATAATCGGCTTCAGTCTTAAGTGGGTGCAGAACACCAGCAATGGCCACCAGTTGGGCAATACAAGACTATTGTAGATGAGCAATAAAATCACCTAAAATCTGCAAGAGTGGAGCAACTGTGTAGTTTATGACGAATAAAGATATCATACAACGTGGAGGACGTTGAGCTGCCCAGCAGAATGTACGCTCTCAAAGTTGCATAAGAGCAGTGCAGAGCCAGAACATCTGTTTAACACTGGTAGTGAAAGCTGCAGCCTTATATACTGTACCCTCCGGGCAGGGCCCATGCCACGCTCCCAAGCCCTAAATCCACAGTCAGACAGCAGCGGACACCGAGAGCCTGTTGGAAACCACAGAGTTTTATAATAGCCTGCGGAGGTTCCCTTGTGCCCTTATAGAAATAAAATGTCCACATTTAACAATCTTCCTGGGCGGACTCCTCTCACATCGCTCTCATCTTTCTGTGGGATAAAAACATGACGGGCTGAGACAGCTTTAGAGGATGGAATGATCAAACTCCTCCTCATCCACATGGGAAATTAAGCAGACGTGTGAGATAATCCGTGAATGTATACGTTCTGTATGTTATGGTAGTAAATTCAATAATAGATGTTCTGACCTCTTCGGTGCTTCTCACTTTTGTCCAGATTCCTAAAGGTGTTTGATCAAGCTGTCCAACAAGAAGAGATATTTAATAACATTGCCAAACCAGTTGCCGACAGGTACAGTCTTATTGTACTTCTCAAAATGACAAATGTAAATACAGGTTTATATTAATGCCACGTACATTTTGAAAGTTGATGTCTTTAAACTCTTTGTCACCCCTTAAAACTACCTACTTTGATTATCCCATTCACAAATCCCTGCCCACCTGTGGCCAGCAGCGCTCAGCTCTCCATGCTGAGCTCAGGGCCACACAGGCTTTTTAAGCGTCCTTGTTGACAGGAAGTTAGTAAAGCTCAGCTTTCTTTTAAGATGGAAATGGAGGGTGTCTGTGATTTTTGGCGTGCTTTGCATACTTTAACCACTAAGTGGACCGAGCTGGCAGGCGAGATGGCACACTGTGCCATCGTGAGTGTGAGAACATTTCCAAGCCACAACACAAAGCTATGTTGTAGCTGCTCACTCATTTTGAGCTGTTGTTTCATCCGTCATGCATGAGGATCACATTCATTAGAGTAACCTGCAGAAAACTTTGGCCCTCAAGATCAACACTACAAGTCTTTTGTTAGTACTGTTCAATTTAGGGAAATAGGGGTTCATCTAGGCCTGTTTTTAAATGTAAAAATGTGAAATATATTTTAGATACTGATATGCCAGATATATCTGGATGACTTTATTTGTAAAAGGCAGAATGAGAAAGTTTTTGCTGAAAACAAATAAGATAATTAATCCCCCTCCATCATCACTTATGACCCACCAGAAGTGTGTGGAGGTGTGTGTATCTGCAGAGAGACCCTGCCCTCTGCCTGCCTTATTTTGCCGTGTTCGGCACGTTTCTGGTCGTCTGCCCTTAAAAATGTAGTGACCAGGTATCAGATCACAAGCACACATCCAAGGGGAAGCTGCAAAAATAACTAACACAGATATAGTGAGGCGAACCACCAGGCAGAGAAAGCTCGTTCAAAAACGAGAGTTAATCCGGGATTGGCTTTAACACATTAAACCCTAAGGCAGGGGTCTTCAATGTTTTTCAGGCCAAGGACCCCCAAACTGATAGAGAGATGGAGCAGGGACCCCCGACTATATATATATTGTATAAAATTGTGTTTTATATTAAATGGGCGTAGTACCGTGTATACTTCATTGTGCATTCAATACTAAGCTATTCAAATAATACACAGGTTCATATATTCATGCTTTTCTTTTAAACGTGCAAGGTACAGTGAGTAGGGTGACTGTGCCACTGCCATTTAGAAACACACCTTGTCAGCTGATACCATTGCCAATATCAACATTGTCAATTGCATGATAATCATGCACACAAGCTATTCAAATTGATCTTTTCATTTTTAACATAGTCCACTGTTCCACAGCCGGGACGGAATCCGCATTGCTCCTCTTGTATCTGAGGTTCGACAAATGGTCGGAGCCTCCTTTCCAGCACCCTGGCATAAGCCTTCCCCGGGAGGCTGAGTAGTG
>NW_022280182.1:311693-375624 GCF_004355925.1 Anarrhichthys ocellatus
AAAATAAGAAATCAGGAAGGGGGCAAACACTTTTTCACACAACTGTATAAGATTATTTATTTAGCATCTGTAAATAAAGATATTTATTGAGAAAGCCTACATCCTACTTGATGTCAACATTTTTTCAGTCGGAGCACTGGAATGTGTCCATCGATTAATGATTGTGAAGCATCACAAAACGTATTAAAAGAAAAGCACAATTGTCACTGATGGAAACTTGCAGCGTTGCTTTTCCTCCGTGTGTAGCCTGTTTATGTAGCTGTGATGTTTGGACAGTGGTTCAGTTTTTAAATTTCTTAAATTTACGGTTGTATGATTTAGAAATGACGCTATCTTTACATATATTTATTTATATAAATGTTTAAATAAATATGACATCCAAAAACTAAAATATGCCCAATCTTATATACTCAATTATAATAATAACATAGTTAAATATATGAAAAGACATCCAAACTTAAAGACCAGCAATTTTTGGGTTAAGTGTCTTGCTCAAGGACACATCGGCATGCTCCTAGCGGAGTTGGGGATCGAACCACCGCTCCTCTGATTGAAGGACGGCCCTGCACTCCACTTAGCCACAGTCGCCCAAGATCAGTTCTAGACTATGGCTGAGTGGCATATAGGTCGGAGTCTAAAACCTTGTTGGGAAAACTGGATGTAATACAAGCGTCAAGAATATGTAGTGGGGCTTTTAAAACAACATCTGTGCCGGCATTGCAGGTAGAAATGGGGGAAATGCCGTTGGAATTGAGAAGAACACAGATAATGATGACATATTGGGTCAGTTTACAAGGACATAACAACCATCCAACAATAAGTGCTATTGAGCCATGCTGGGGACATGGAAAAACACTAACAAAGAGCTTTGGTTGGGTTGTTCAGAAGAAGGCTAGTGAATTAGGTTATAGGAGTTATTCTCCAGCTGTGGTCCAGCTGTTCCTCTTTGGTTACTGCCACAGCCTGAAATTGATCTTGACCTCCTTGAACTGATGAGAGATGAACGTGGGGGAAACTGTAAGATCTTCAAGTCATACATTAGTTACCACAATTAAATATAGATGTATGGATCTAAAGACCCTAAAATTGGTAGAACAGCAGCAGCAGCAGTGATCCCAGAATTCCATTATGAGTGTGGGAAGAGCCTGAGTGATGATTTATCTGTGTTTACATGTGAGATGATGGCCATATAGTTATTGCCTTACAGTGGGTAGAGGATGTCAGGCCAGAGAGAGTGGTGATTGCATCAGACTCATGTGCAGTGCTAACGAGTTTGACATTGTGCCACTCCAGAAGCAGAGAGGATTTACTGTTTGCAATACTACAATCATTTCAAGAATCCATCAAATGCGGATTGCGGTTCATTTAGTGTGGGTCCATGTTGGAGTCAATGGCAATGAGAAGGCGGATAAAGCAGCAAAAAGGGCTTTGAAGAGTAGGAAAAATAACGTTAATGTAAATATAAGTAAGTCAGAAGCTAAAGTGGTGATTAAGGGACAAATTAAAAAGATATGTCAGAACGAATGTAATAAAGGGAGTAAAGGAAGATATCTGTTTAAAAATAAACCATTGGTTGGGAGTGCAGGATCTAGTGGACGAACTAGAAAAGAGGAGACGATTATGACAAGACTAAGGAATGGCCATACTGGTCTGAACAGTTCCCTCGATGTTATTAGAAAGCATAATAATGGAAAGTGTACATTTTGTGGAGAAGAAGAAACCGTGGACCATGTTTTATTGTCCTGTCAGAGGTAAGAGTCAGAGAGAGACGTTTTGAAAAAAGGTCTGAGATTGGAGAGGAAAGCTTTAGTGACAAATGGAAACTTTTTCTGGAATATTTAGAGTCAACAACACTAATGAATAGAATTTGAGAAAGAAATGTATTATTATTAATTTTTTCTATTTTATTATTTTATTTTTTCTATATGTGTGTATATATATATATATATATATATATATATATATATATATTTATTTATATACATATCGTTATTCATTTACACACATGTGTGTATGTATGTGTGTGTATATATGTATATGTATTTATTTTCGTTTGGTTGTCGTGTTAGAGTCCACACTCCAGATCAGTGGGAGGCAGTAATGCACCCGAAAGCTGTTTGCCAACCGCCAAAAAAAGCAAAAGAAAGAAGAAGAAGAAGCAGGCGGCTGAAAACGGTCCGACTTGAACGCAGTTCTTTGTCAACGCCCCTTTCTACATCCGCCTGCTCTCGTCTGCTTTCCAGGCGAGGCGCAGTTCAACTCGAACGAGCCTACTCAAAGAATACGCCCAACATGTCAAACTAAAGATCTGATTGGTTGAACACTATGACAATCAACAATATCATCCCCATTCACTTAAACTGCAAAGGGATTCAGGTGTGAGTCTGCAGGTCTCGGGCCTCTCTTCTTACCTAGAGACACAGAGGTGAAATCTGATTGGATAAAAGCTCTCCTTAAAACAAGCTGCACTGGAAGCAGAGCAACTGAGGAAGACAGTAGCTGTGCAATGAGTAAATAAGATAATGGGAAAAATAATTTTATAAATTATAATACATGTAGTGTATTTAAGAAAAATTATTAAATTATAAAATAGATATAGCTTTGTGATAATGTTTAGGCCAGCAGAGAAGGCCTTGCAGGCCCTGATGGCCCACCACTGCTGTATTGTAGTATGCCAGGAAGCAGACCTGGTAGCTGTTATGAAGGCCCCTCAAGGGGATATACAGTAGTAGTAAGTCTTCACAGCTACTTTCGCTTCCTCCCCTCCCACCCAGATCTGCCCGAGGATCAACTGCTACTGTATTACTGGTGGTGAGACTTGGCTGGCCACTTGCAAACCCTACAGAGGTATTTTTAAGAGAGTCTGCGGCCGGGCGCAGTAATTGTGACAGTGTCTGGCTGCTCCCAATTGGCTCCGGCACAGTTTCAGCTCCAGGCAAACCCAAACCTCCGCGGGCAAATTTCTTGTCTCCGTTTATGTCTTTTTAGTATGTTTCTCATTTTGTCCGTTGCTCCAGTCTCTCTGTCTCTCCCTCTATCTCTCTGCATGGGAAAACAAAAGTTGAGCCAGCAGTGGAGTTTGCAGATTAAAATGATGTAATTTATTGTGGATTGGGGTGACACTCAGACTCCCATTTTTGGCCTGCCCCCATCTGAAGGCGCACTGTCTATTGGACATGCTGGCTAATAATAATTGATTTGAAACCTGGAGGTTGCTTTTTCCCAATCTTGCAGTGAGTGTTTGGTTCATCGCTTAGACCACGCGCTGCCTCAATGGTCTTATACTGTAGCCTACAGGCTCCAGAATGCACTTCTTCAAAGCCTGAACAGCAGGAAACCAGCCAGTCCAGACAAAATATTTAACACGTCTCTCATGGACAGGGTAAGAATGAGGTGTTGAAAGTGACCTGTGATCATAATGAAGTCAGTCACAGGAGCTCCCCATAAGGTTGGCACTGTTGGGCTCTCTAAGAGCACTAAAGTCTGTCTTAAGCCTCCATTTAGGCCAGGCTGATCCTGGTCTACAGGAAGAGGAAATTGTCAACAGTTATCGGATCTTCCAAGATGCTTCCACCATCTTTTTGGTGTGTACTTAAGGGACACTTGAGCATTGTGTGCAGGGGTCGTTTGAGTTGAGCTGAATCGCCATCAAACTTCTAGGTAATTCCTAAAGGGTCAAAAAAGTTGATCTTAAGGTGTTGTTATGCAGCTAAGCGTAGGGTAATAGGAGGCTGGGTGACCCCCTCCGTACCTGGACTCTCCCTTTACTTAAAGAGACACACAACATGTTGCTTGAGAAGACAGCTCTGATTAGCGCATACCTGTGAGTCAAACAGAACCCTGCCCATAGCCCACCAGAGAGAAGCGGGTGTGGAAATTCCTGAGGGGTTGCTCCCCCTGGATCCCTCATTCGTCTAGTCTCAGAGCCTGGCCTTCGTAGGACAGAGGAGTTTGTAAGTGTAGTGGTGTGCTGTTCAGTCCTGTGCTCCATACCTTAGTCCAAAATGCCTAAAATGAATGGTGCCATGCATGGAACAGAGCCCATGTGTTATCATTTTGTTGTGGCGGATGTAAGATCCATATTAAGGTGTAGTGGGCTCTGACACTTCTTTCTTCATAAAAAGAGGCCCCCATAATGGAGCCAATAATACTGTAGTGCTGTTTACTGTGAGTGGGTTTTTGCATAGGATGGATAGTATATATTCAAAGAGAGGACTTACGATTTAAAGTTAGGTCTATTTATACAAGTTAGTTTAATGTTTCAAACTTAATTGACCCTTTGGCTCTGCCCCATAGACTTCCAAGCAATCATTCAAGATGCCCCTCATTGTCAGACTGGTTTAGTGGATTTGTAGCTTGTCATGGTTAAACGTTGTGCAATAGTGATATTAGTTACCTGGAGAGGTTGGAAGGAGATATACGTCTCTAACATTTCTACGTAAAAACCATTGGTGCTAACAATAGCAGAGTGCGTTACGTCATTAACTAGCGTTAGAACGTCTATGCTATGCTAGCTAGAGAAGGTATACTGAATACATGCTGCTTTTGCTTTTTAATGATCGTAACAGTGAAAAAAGACATACCTAACTTTACAGGAACTGTTTCGTTCCTTAATTTCATTGTCTTCTGTCTGGATCTCCAGGTGATGTGATGGTTCACTTTCACACTGTGATCTGTAGCTTTAGCTTCTATCTTTATCTTTTCAACCTGTTTTCACTGCTCAATCATTTTGACATCCTGGATATATCCTTCAACGCATATTGTAGACCTTTCTGTCTTCTTCACTCTGAAATCGATTTTTGTTAGAACATATTTCTTGAGGTTGTGTAGTTAGTGTGGGCTCCATGGTAGCTCTGTCAGCTTGACGGAGTAGCAGCGTGAGGCGGGGCTTGACAAAGGTCAATTATGTGGCATGTTTGTCTCAGCACATAGAAAGTAACGCAGATGAACATGTAGTGTTGCGTGTTGCATTTGCATATTGCAATGACATGGGTTCCATAGGACATGCTGGCATCATCAGTTACATGGCCTGAGTCAGTTTTTATTCCGAGTGTATGGAAGCCTGCCGTGGTGCTGTGGTACGAGTGTGGGCTCGGCGCTCTGAAATAGACTGCGCTATTCTGCTGACCAACAACTGGCGGTCAGCATTTCAGGATGCAGCTGGAAGAATTACATCAGACCAAGGGCTCCAAAAAAGAGATGCAGGGAGCGGCTCTGATGAGGGATGGTCAGCTCTGATGTTAAAAAAATATGAAATGGAGTGGATTTGGGGTGAAATTTTTGTTCCGCTAAGTGGCACCTACCCAAAACCACACTTGCATCTTGAATTGTCAATGTCTGACTGTCTTTACAGCCAAAAGATGTTTGCTAGGAGTGGCGACGCTTTGCTGAAATGGATGACTCAGTCTGACCTATTAACCTCGATTTAAGTGTTCACTGAACTTCCGAGCTCCCTAGCAACTTTGTGTCAGGAGTCACCACTTTCTGTTGTATTTGCTCTCTTTCACCGAGACCATTCCAGCCTTTCAGTCTGCTTTAGTATTTCGCAGTGTGGTCAAATTCAGTGGTGATAGTTAAGTGGGATTTATACTGAAGAGATAAGTAGGTCATGTGAGAAAAAGCACAATCGCCACTTGTATTTTTAGGTGGTTTCACTGTGTTGTTTTGTGGTGGGATTCGTGCAGAATTTTTATTACAACTAGTCTGGCTTCGTTTCAATAACTACACCATCCATTGTTTCTGGTGTTGGCCTATCTTCATGCCATTAGCATGTAATTACACGTCTGTGTTTAAATGTAATGTAGAAAGGTCATCTGCTTATTGCACTGATTCCTCCTTTTTTCAGGAGACTTACCAAATTAATAAATGGCCAGTTAACATCTCCTACTATTAGCTAGAGAGAAATCGAGCTGTAGGTTTTATCAGGCTAATCAGTCCTCATGTGTCGTCTGTTGTGGATCTGGCCCCTTTCACATTTAAGCATAGCACCTCAAGTTCAAGTAACGGCACACTGCTAATAACATACTCGGCTTCAGAATAGGGGCACATGTCAAGTGGACTCACCTCTAACCTCTTGCTCCTGTTGTGGACCAGGAGATTTAGGATCTAATCCCATTTAACAGCTCTGCTGCACGAACGACAAGCTCTTAGAACCACAAGCTCTTAGCTTTTTCAGTAATATAATAATACATAAACAACTGTTACATGCCACAAACATATAAACACAAGCAAAATAGTCGTCATGAAAGTTTTATGATTTCAGTATGAAACGGCCATTGTTCTTAGGCTCAGTGAATGTGCTTTGTGCTACTGGGTTAGCCTTTGTGCTGCTGGGCTGGTCTTTATGCTGCTGGGTTAGCCTTTATGATACTGGGCTAGCCTTTGTGCTTCTGGGCTTGATTTTGTGCTGCTGGGCTAGCCTTTATGCTACTAGACTAGCCGTTGTGCTACTGGATTATCCTTTGTGCTACTGAGTTTGCTCACGAAGCTAATGAATGAGTTAACTTCTGGACTTCACTGTCGGTCCATTTGTCCGTGTTTTCTTCCATTGTGTCTACAAGCTGTTTGTTTTGCGTTGTCTGTTCACATGGTTAACAGGTTTTTAAAACAGGCGGTGGCCAGTTCTGTGTGGCCAATCACGGTACACTTATCTATACTACTCCGTTTCTATTTGGAAGCAGATTTGTCAAATAGAAACGATCTCCGTCCACATGGCCGTTTCAGCATCATTCTTGAATTGATCTGCATCCACACGGCAACCTTCGAAGGCGGACAGCAGTGACCATTAACGTACACTGGGCATGCGCGTGACGGTGTAAACAGAAAGTGGATTGGTTGCTTAGTTAAAAAAATTACGACAGAGCAATAAAGTAATCTTTAATAATGAAAGGTTGTATTTGATACTTAACATCTTCCTCTAAAATATTCCTCTATAAACTCAAACAGACAGTTCGTGGAAAGTTTTAGAAGTTTTATTTTTCAGACTTAGTTACAGCGCTGCGGGTCTATCTCTCTCTCTCACATCAAATTTACTTTAAAATCAACACTTGCACGTAAACGTTTCCTAGATTATTGTCCATAAATGTGGTCAACACACATCTCACTCTATTCTGCTCTTGCTTCGTGCAGAAAAGCTTAGCAGTAGTTCGCTAACAGTAGATCTGTGAAATAAAGACCTTGGAATCCGTAGAAGAGTTTCAAGACTTTAGTGTGAATCTTTATTTGTAAAACTGTGGAAACACAACATGAAATATGGCTTTACAAACTGTCCCTATACACATACATGAATACAAAACAACAATCCATGATATAGCCAGCATGTAACATGTTCCGACTAGCTAGCTTCTAAGCTAATTTTAACATTACCGCCAATGGAGAAATGCTAACCGCGATTAGCATTTAATACAACACAAATGTTATACTAACAGAGCGAATAGAATATATCTACGTACATCTGTTCATGCTTCATAAATACATACTTGCAGACTAAGGTCTCTCAAGGCTACCAAACGGAAGAAGTAAAACGTTAGCGCAGCATGTCTTCTCATTAGAATCTAAAAACAACGAGCTGCTCCGTAGGGCTGATGAAGCCGCTGGTCACACCGCCTGCTAATCGCTCCAATAACAGCTGCTTCCTCCACAGAAATGCAGGCTAGCAGCAACGCTTGCAATTAGTTATCCATGTTGAAATGAATCGCTGGTAGCCCAGTTTGTTTTCTTCCGGGTACGGGTCACGTGGTCCAGTAGCGAACACGGGTGTGGGCGTCATTATTTCTAAACACATCCGTATCCGACCGTCCACACGCAAATGCAACCCCGAAGTTCTCAAACACCTCCAACCTCAGGGGATTTTTGAGACTCCTCCGTTTAGGGTGCTCCAAAACTCCTGCGTAGTGTGGCCGCTCAGTGTAAACGTAGCAAAAACGGAGTAAAAACGGAGTAATGTGGATATTAAGTCACTCATGGTTGCTCTTGTGCTGGGAGTACCTACTCTGAAAAAGGAGCTAAAAAACACCCATTTGGGCATTAAAAGACACAGGACAGCCCGATACACCAACCTGAAATGTTTGTCTCATCAGAACAGCTTGTCAGAATCAATTATTTTTGGCTACTCGTACTTACATGTAAGTTAACTTCAGATCTGAAGTTGTGATCTGAAGTTGTGAAGTGATGAACTCACTGATCCTCTAGGTGCTAGGTAGCTAGACGCCTGCTAATCCCTGCCGAGACTGACACGAGGCATTTTAGACTGACCTCTGTAGACATGGACCCTTTCAGCAAGGAGAAGCAGAGCGCCACAGGCTTATCTCCAAATATTAAAGATTACAATATCAACAGGGCCGGGGCCAGGACTCATCTGTATTTGGAGGATTCTCTATTTCATGCCTCAAATCGATTTTTTTGTCTTATATAGTGTTCAAATTAAATGGCGGCCTCTGCAGGTGGAGAACACGGTCTGGGTTACACAGATTACAAAACATGTTGCTGTCAGTATCAATCAGTGGAATTATGATTTAGGCTGTTAATGAAAACAATATCCTGGTCATGGTTCTTTGACATCAATAGACATTCTTGCTTCTTTTTTTCCCTTTTTTTTAAACAAAGATTGCTATCTAAGTACTTATTTACGAAGCTATGTCTGTTCTCTGTGAGATATTTTTGTCTTATGCATATGCAGTATATACCGTAACCAGACCCGGACAGCGGTTACTAACAGCAACCACCCGGTTGGCTCAGTGTGCAAGTCTTTAACTGAACACATGCAGACAGACAGCAGAAGGGTTTTAAGTGTACAATTTTTTCTTTTGCTACCGTAGCTTTTTAATGCTAATTTATGTTTTTCTTGCTGCATTGGAGCATCCAGTTGTCTGGAATCACTTAAGTTTGTCCTCAAAATACATCGGCAAGATAAGCCGCAAGATCATTTTCAGAAGGATTGTCTCATCAGTTGGCAGCGGTGAAACAGCCTGTCTGCTCGTGCATGAGCGCATGTCTTTGCATGTAGTGTGTAGGTGCCAAATGTGCTTCATATTGTGTGTGTGTGTGTGTGTGTATGTGTTAGTGAGAGCACATGTAGTCCTCCATCTTTAACCCTGCCTTTTTTGTGTGTGTATTTCAGCTAATAGCCAGTTTGAAGAGGGAGATCCAGTCTCTGAAGGACGAGCTGGCCATGAAGACAGGAGAACAGAGAGATGAGCAGCTAACTGTGGAGGAGATCCAGAGGTATGTCACCTCCTCTTGCTCCCTGATTCCTCATCCCTTCAATCCAGTCAGTCTCTCTGCATAACCTAGCATTGAAACAGACTTGGCTTATATTACTGATGTATGGTTATTGAGTAACGTTACACCTAGGCTAGGCACAAGAATGAAGTGACTGAGGGGGCTGTTAAAAATCCGGAGGGGCAACTTTTTTTTCATAAAATAAAATGTATTGTATTAACCATGCAATAATCTTGGAAAAGCAAAATAACAGCAACAGCAAAGAACACATTTATTAATCAGAGAACCTAACACTATCAGAGCACTAAATATATTTTAAGCAAACATCTGTTTGTGGCTTGCAGCTCTCTCTCTCCGAAACTGACGTGTTCTGTCCGTCCATCTATCGATCTCCTCTGTTGCATTTTAGTATTGCAGACGTCAAATTTATTGATAAAGAATAATATTTCAGACTCCAAAAGCCAAAGGATCACAGGTTGTACAAAGTGTGTGTGTGTGTGTGTGTGTGTGTGTGTGTACCTCTGTGAGCCAGTCATCTCAGGACAGTGCAGACGTGTATAGTGCAGCGTTGGCCCCGTCAGCCTTCAAGGATGTTTACAGTGTACCTCAGACCCGGGGACGAGAGCAGATGGTCTTTTTTAGATCTCTAATTTGTATTTGTAATGCTCAAAACCCGGAGATTCCTGAGCAAATATGTGTCATGATTTATAAGTGTTTGGGGTTTGCCTCAAGTGCATACATAACTTATGCTGTTGGCCATGCACCGATGCTCGAGTTGAAACCTCATTCACTGAAGCTTAACCATATCTAATGGAGTTCCCCAGGGCTCCGCTTCAGCCAGGACGGCTTTATTTCTGCACCTATACTCAAATAGCAGAGGGACCCAGTCAGTCACGGCCAGAGTTCAGGCCAGAGGTTCCATGTTCAGGCCAGAGGTTCCATGGATGACTTGGAACATCACTCCCCCCATGCTGATGTATTTACCGTATTTAAATGTATTTACCTTAATCCCATCAGTCCGCCTTTTTAAAATTTCCTCTCTCTCCTCCCGAGTGGTTATCCTTGATTTGCCACTGTTTGAGGTCAAACTCACACAGGAAGCCTTTGATGTCTGTTGTGACCACATTCACTGATCATGCTGACTTTGTTGAGGCCGTTTCCTCTCAGGTTTATGCATCGACTCATCCCCAGCACTGAGTGATTGCATACATCTTGGCTTATTTGTTGTCCTCAGGCATACAGATTTTTTACCTTCACAGAAGATTCAGTGTTTTCGTTCCATTCCCATAAGAGCTGTCATCAATTTTTTCCTTCCAAATATTCTATTAGTTTGGTTTTTTTTGTACTTAACATATCACCTAACGCCCCTCGGAAAAAACTATTTGGAAATTGTCAAATTGTGGCGTTTGAAAGATGAAGCTTTTTCTCATACAAAATATTGTACATGGCACTGATGGGCATTCTCCAGAAGCCAGCTTTGTATCACAAAACCACCGGTGTCTCGCGGGTTCCTGAAAGAATGACCGCTACGTTTGTTTTAAGTCCTTCGACATGTAAACCCGGTGTGTTTTTGCGCCGAACAAGTTTGCAGTGGAAAATAAAAACAGCACGTTGTCGTGCCTACACCGGATCCGTCTGGACAGCTGCCGTCTGTCGGTCTTTTCCAGTGGCCCGTTCCAGAGCTCCAAGAACCAATGTTTGGACTATCATCCAGTGATAGTTTATCAACGGTCCGGCCCAGTGGAGCTGGAACACACGTTTAAGTAAATAGTTTTCTTTTGACCAGAGCCACATTTTAAACATCGGATATAAATATTAACTGTTTGAGTGGCTGCTGAGCGTGTGCTGAGTGTGATGGAGAGGGATTGTAACTTGGAATGTGGCACTGGTTTAAGCGTAGGTGGATCATTAGAGAGCATCTGCGTGTGTCTGTGTTTAGGGTGGAAGAGCTAGTCAAGGCCTTCCTGGAGGAACCTGATCCAGACGTGACACTGTCTTTGGGACCAGACATGAGAAAACTCCAGCACTGTTTCTCCCTGCTGAAGGTAATATATTTACACTATCTGCATGCACGTCTCCCTATGTGACCTGGTGTTTGTTTTCCTCCTCCTGTCCATGAATAGATCCACGGGTCATCACCGTGCAGCATGGCAGCAGGAGATATCTTCTGTCCAGTTTGTCATTGAAACAGACGTTTGTATTCTGTTGGTTAGTGTTGGTGCTGGATGTTTATCTTCACTATAGCAGTGGCTGTAAGATATAGAGCACATCTGATCAGTGAGGTGTCAGAACTCTGCACGTCCATCAGCTCAGCAGCAACCAGCTGACCAATCACCTCCTCTGTATAGCTTCCTCTACTGCCTCACTTTTCAATGAACTAAAATGTCCTTCCTTTTTTAACGTGGTTAATACTACTGCAGATGGTTGCTGTATCATCAAATAACAGCTAGAATTGTTTCACTTTATATTCCCAGAAAAAGCTGGTGATTAACATGCTCTTATCCTTAGGCTTAACCATAACCTGTAACTGTAAATCATATGCTTCATTCTTAAGGCTAGAAAGTGAAAATATTTGAAGATTCTTTAATGCCCAATTTCATCCAGTGCTGTTGATTTTCCCACGGCTTGCCTTAAGCCTAGACACTTTGTTGTTCTAATTGCCATCTAATTAGAGGCAAGGTGTAATGGGACATGCAATCGTCAATGCCAGGTCTTCAGAATTGGCAGGCCAGCTTAAAAAACTTAGCCAAGACATGCCTACGAACAAAACATTGGTCTGAACAAATTTATGCCAGGGTGCTGGAAAGGAGGCTCCAACCGTTTGTCGAACCTCGGATTCAAGAGGAGCAGTGGGGATTCCATCCCGGCCGTGGAACAGTGGACCAGCTCTTTACCCTCACAAGACTACTGGAGGGGTCCTACATGTGCTTTGTGGACTTGGAGAAGGCTTTCGACCGGGTCCCGGGTTCCTCTTTGTCACCATTCCTGTTTGTCACTGTCATGGACAGGATATCTAGGCGCAGCCGGGGGGTGGAGAACGTCAGGTTTGGGGGTCTCGGGATCGCCTCTCTGCTGTTTGCAGATTATGTGGTCCCGTTGGCCTCCTCGGATCGTGACCTCCAGCATTCACTGGGGTGGTTTGCAGCCGAGTGTGAAGCGGCGGGGATGAGAGTTAGCACCTCCAAATCTGAGGCCATGGTGCTCTGCCAGAAACCGGTGGATTGCTCCCTCCAGGTGGGGACGGAGTGCCTACTGCAAGCGAAGGAGTTCAAGTATCTCGGGGGGTCTTGTTCACGAGTGAGGGTAAGATGGAGCGGGAGATCGACAGGCGGATCGGTGCGGCTGTAGCAGTAAAGGAGGCGGTGCACCGGACCGTCTTGGTGAAGAGGGAGCTGAGCCGGAAGGCAAAGCTCTCAATTTACTACGTTCCGACCCTCACATATGGTCACGAACTCTGGGTCATGACCGAAAGGACAAGGTCGCGGCTACAAGCGGCCGAAATGAGTTTCCTCCGTAGGGTGGCCGGACTCAGCCTTAGAGATAGGGTAAGGAGCTCGGACATCAGGAGGGAACTTGGAGTTGAGGCGCTACCCCTTCGCGTCGAAAGGAGTCAGCTGAGGTGGTTCGGGCATCTAATTAGGATGCCTCCTGGGCGCCTCCCACTGGAGGTTTTCCAGGCACGCCCAACTGGTAGGAGACCCCGGGGAAAATACGCTAACTGGATGTTGGTTAGTTCCGGCGCTCTCTCCATCGAGAGAATGCCCCTACAAAGTTCTCCCTTGTTTTTATCACTCTTCCTCGTCTTTGCCTCCTGCGATAAGGGGGGTCTTTTCTTTTTCCACAGTTACTCCGGTTCACCCACCGTCCGCCATGTCCCCTACCTGTCGATAGCTACCGGGAAAACAAAAGCGTTATCCTCCTCGGTTTCGAAAACGAACTAAACTTGTGCCGTAAATTTACCCAGGAGATCGTACCTGGTGGCAGACAGCATTGCATTATGAAAGCGAGGCTTATAGGGAACCAATCTATGGTGCTATTATTCTGTAGCCAAAACATTGTGCAATCAACATTTACTTAATAATGACAAAGTTAAAGCAAAGAGTAATTCATTGATTCATTTAATAATGAAAGCGCTCATAGTTGCTGAAAGTAAGCTCATGTAGTGACCCGTTAATGAATGGGTCAGGAAACATTTCCATCTACCCATTATTATGCAACACATTGGGTTCGGACAAAATGAATATACTGTATGTGTTGTAATAATGGCTAATATTTGAAACCACCTGGATGACTGTCATTTAATGTCATATTTGTTATAGAAGTACAGTCTGGGCATTTTTCTGTTTTTGGCTCTATGCCCGATCTACTGACAATTTGTCATGCTGTGGAAGTAATTTACGATTGCGTGCTGTTTGCCAAATGTTGATAGAAAACATAAACTCTTGAAGCTTTTTATTTTGGAGAAAGTCCGATCGGTCACAGAGTGCATTCAATATTAGTCAAACAGCAGCCGCTGACCCACTGCTGCTAAATGAGCGTAGGGAAAACACTGTTCCTGCGCTCCGCTGTGGTTGGAGTCGGAGCAGATCGGGCCACCAGAAGCACTTCCAGATCCCACTCTAATGTCTGTTTATCTCTCCTTCAGTTTGTTATGATCCACAAACTCTATCTCCTGTTCAGTTTACATTCCTCTGAGCAGCACCCAGAGGTTCTGAAGGAATTTGGATCTGGTTTGAATTTTATTCCTGTCCTTTTTTTTTTTTTTTTTTTGTTCTCAACGCTCTTTCATGCTCAACACTCTGCTCGTGCAGCGCTGCGAGCATAGATGCAATCCACTGTCTTCCTCTGTGGGCCTCCATGCAGTGTACGTCCGGCCTCTGTATCTTCCTCTTCTACTGTGTCTCTCCCCATGTGGGAAAAACTCTAATCCTTTAACATGTTTTCCACCTGTCTTTAAGCCTGGTGTATCATTGAAATAAGAGTTATATTACAGACAGGAAAAAGAGGGCGAATTTAATTCATGTTTGGGGAATATCACAGGACTAAGAAGAGCACCACTTTCCAGGATGATATTAAAATGTGTTTTCCAGCTCATTAACATTCATGGCATTAGATGGTTGTCTTTTTTCTCGACAGCAAACCCAAGCGTAGTAGATAGTAGGCTGCATTTACTTGTAGATGTTTATTAAGCTACAAAATATTTTTATGCCATGGAAACTAACTTAACCACTAACTTAAGAGAGAGTGCAAGGACTCCTACAGGAGGAAGCTGGAGGCCAAACTCCAGCAGAACAATGTGAGGGAGGTGTGGACGGGGATGAAGCAGATTATTGGCTTCAAGGTTGGAGGGAGACAACCAGGGGGCTCCCTGGAGAGGGCAAATGAGCTAAACTCTTTCTTCAATAGGTTTAGCTCAGAGCCCTCATCTGTCTCCTCCACACACCACACCTCCCAAACACCTCCCCCTCTGTCCCCTCTGTCCCCCCTGGTGAGCTGCATGGACACAGAGCCCTCAACATCAAAGGGCTCTTCCACCCTCCCCCCCCTCTCTGTGACGACTGGCCAGGTTAGGAGACAGCTGGAGAGACTCCACCAAGGCAAAGCTGAAGGACCTGATGGCATCAGCCCCAGGGTCCTGAAGACCTGTGCCGTCCAGCTGTCTGATGTCCTGCAACACCTCTTCAACCTGAGCCTGAAGCAGGAGGAAGTCCCGGTGCTGTGGAAGACATCGTGCCTGGTTCCTGTACCAAAAAAGACGACACCATCTAGCCTCAATGACTACCGACCAGTTGCTGTGTGATGAAGGTGCTGGAGAGGCTGGTCTTGGCCCACCTCCATCCGCAGGTGAAATCCTCACTGGACCCTCTGCAATTTGCGTACCAGCCGCATGTGGGGGTGGACGACGCCATCATCTATCTGCTGCAACGAGTCCAGTCGCACCTGGATGGATCCGGTGGCTCTGTGAGAATCACGTTCTTTGATTTCTCCAGTGCATTCAACACCATCCAACCAGTGCTGCTGGGTGAGAAGCTGCGGGTGGTGGGGGTTAACGCGTCCACCGTCTCCTGGATCACTGACTACCTCACGGGCAGACCACAGTTTGTCCGACTGGGCCGTGTGCTGTCTGATGTGGTGGTCAGTGATATTGGAGCCCCACAGGGAACTGTTCTGTCTCCCTTCCTGTTCACCTTGTACACCACTGACTTCCAGTACAACTCTGGGTCATGCCATCTGCAGAAGTTCTCTGATGACTCTGCAGTGGTCGGGTGTATAAGGGACGGACAGGAGGAGGAGTACAGGGCAGTAGTGGATGACTTTGTGGAGTGGGCCGGTAGAAATCACCTGCGTCTGAACGTGGCCAAGACCAGAGAGATGGTGGTCGACTTCAGGAGGAAGACGACGACTCCACAACCGCTGAGAGTTCTGGGAGAGGATGTGGACATGGTGGAGGAGTACAAGTACCTGGGTGTCTCCATCGACAGCAGACTGAACTGGAAGACCAACATCAAGGCTGTGTACAAGAAGGGGATGAGTAGACTCTTTTCTTGAGGAAACTTCAATCCCTCAATGTGTGCAGCAAGATGTTGGAGATGTTCTACCAGTCTACCAGTCTGTTGTGGCCAGTGCGCTTTACTTCTCCGTAGTCTACTGGGGGAGCAGCATTGGAGCCGGAGACACCAACAGACTGAACAAACTTGTTAAGAAGGCCGGCTCCATCGTTGGCTGCAAACAAGACTATCTGGAAAAGGTGGTGGAGAGGAGGACACTGAAGAAACTATTGTCCATATTGGATAACCCGGACCACCCTCTCCACCACCTACTGCAGGGACAGCGGAGCATTTTCTCCAACAGACTGATCCAGCTCCGCTGTCGCAAGGACCGATACAGGAGAACATTCCTGCCCTCTAGACTGTACAATAAATCACCTCTGGCCAAATCAAACACAAGACTATAACACTGCTAACTGTTGTTGTTTGCTGTTTGTGATCCTTGCACTACTGTTTTTTACCTAGTTGGTTAATTTATACCATTCTATCTTATTGTATATACTGTGCATTTTTTATTTTCTTTAAATTTAATTCAAATTTAATTATATTCTGCTCTGTTATCTTATTGTATTGTATATATTGAGCATCTTTCATCTTTCATATTTTTGTGTTTACTCTGTAACTTTGCTTGCTGCTACAAATAAATCTCCCCCTGGGGATGAATAAAGTATACATCTATCTATCTATCTATCTATCTAACTTGCATTGTAATCAAGGTATGGCATTTTTAGATAGATAGGTAGACACTTTATTTATCCCACAAGGGGACATTTGTTTGCTACAGCAGCAAAAATATAGTTAAGCAATCAAAGTAACAGAGTAAAAAAATCCAAATATTAAGTATAAAAATGCACAATATATCAGTTTAAAGGCATAACATTACATCTTTTACTCAAGCTGTCACTTCAAAATACCATTTGATGGGATGCAATTCATCAACCAGATTATTTTATTCTTAAAAATATTAGTTTTACATCTATATTTATATATATATATATATGGGCGACTGTGGCTAAGCAGCAGGGTCGTCCTTCAATCAGAGGATGGGCGGTTTGATCCCCGGCTCCGCTGGTCGCATGTCGATGTGTCCTTGAGCAAGACACTTAACTTTACCCCAAAATTGCTCCCGTAGCTGTGCCTACGGTGTGTGAATGAGTTAGTCTGATAGGCAGGTGTCACTTAGCCACTCCCATCGGTGTGTGAATGGGTGAATGATGACAAGTAGTGTGAAAGCGCTTTGAGTTGTCGGAAAGACTAGAAAAGCGCTCTACAAGTACAGTCTATTATCCATGTCCATATCTCCAAAAACGAAGCCATTCTCTTAACTTCCGTTAAAGGTCAACAATCTTTCTTTTATGTTTTTTCTTACAGATAATGATCATGGACAAGCAAAGTGGAGGCCATAGACATGGTGATGGTCAAGCGTCACCAGCAGCAAAAGTAATTCAAGAGAGCCCCCACTCTGCAGCAGAAGTGACCAAACTAAAGGAGATGATGACGCAACGTGATGATGAGATCAGTATCCTTTTGACGTGATGCAGCTGATGGTTTATTTGTTATGGTTTTTTCAGATAACTTGTTTAACAAAAACAATAAGTATGTTATTGATCACCGGCCTATAAAAGTGTCTAGTATTTTGCAGTGGTGCAAGTGTAAAATTCCTGACTGCTCCTGGAGGGACCCAAGGTTCGATTCCCTGTCGCAACATCTCAGGCTTATTTGTGCGAATTTAAGACTCTGTTACTTCTCGCCCTTTTTACTTCCCCTGTGACTGTGGAACGTTGTAAGGCGGAACTGAAGCAGATGGTGTGGAAGTAAAAAGGTAAAGGAGCAGCCGGCAACACCATGTATCAGAAGGGAAGCACGCTGCAGTCTGCACCCTCCCCAGTGCATATCGGGAATTTGCATTCTAAATTGATAGAAAATGTGGAAAGATCTGCAAAAAATACATGAAGTAGAGTCGGCTTTTAAGTCAAAATTTTTGTCTGCGTCCAGCCTCACAGTTTAATCACACCTACTGTTGTAAGTCAAATCCTCATTAGCAGAAAGGTATTCATCCTGAAGTAAATCTGCCTCTGTTATTGCAAGGTTGGATTACGGCGCTTCTACAAAATTCAGAAATGCAAGTAGTCTTGCATTCATGACCGGCGCCCCCAAAACACACACAAAATGTTGCTTTAATCTGTACGTTCCGATAGATCCTCATCTAACGACTGCAGTTCATCATAACCACTGTTAATCATAATTATGGTATTTGCATTTTGAATGTGATATTTCTAATAGCTTTATGGGATTATTCCCCCTCAACCCCTCCCGCTGCGGTTTGTCATTAGATCACAGCGCATTAGTCGGAAAATTGAGACGTCTGCTTGATTGTTTTGCCACAAAAACCTCAGCCCTCCAAAATAAATAGAATATTATCATGCAGATATTTCACCGCAGTATTTCTTGGACCGAGCGTGTAATGTGAAATCCTCTCGTCTTTGTGGATTTTTCTCTCTGAAAATGTCATACGCTGGTTTTGACATGATGCAAACATAATTGCCATTGTGCGTGTAGTTCGGCCAGTAATGCACATGCGCTACCAACCATATTCCCCATTCTTTCTGTGTGAAGTTTGTATATAAAGCTGCAGTAGCCTAAACTGTCAATCACTCAGTCAGGGTGGTCTGTCTGCAGCAAGTAACGCTATAGTCTGGGTTGACCGACCCTGCAGGGGTGACATCATTTCCAGCCAGAGTCCTAATAACTAACTAGATTCAGACCATTTCTACAACTTCAGCGTGCATCCGCTAGCTAATCGCCATGCTTTCCATGTCTGTAGAACTGTTCCACCCCCCTACTCTGTTAAAACCGTTCCTAGGAGCCAAAAGGTTCCTGTTGCTAAAGGCTTACTGTTCCCAGAATGAGGCTGAGTCCTCGCAGGGTTAATTATGCCAATTTCCCTGTAAAACAAAAAAGTTGTATCTCTGCGTGTTCCCATGCATGGGAATGGGGCACCTGGTAGTGCTTAGTCGACTCTGCTAGAGTTATGACACATCCACCGCTAACATGATGAGAGAGCAACAAGGAGAACCAACAGACACTGCTGACTTTAAAGAGCAACGCTGCATTTGCACGTAAAAATGCCAGCTAGCACTCAGAATTCCCCAAATTTTTGTCACTGTGGTAAAATGTTGTTGTACAGTCAGTGTGTCTTGAAACTGTACTTGTACACCTGTGTTAGCATTCTACAGAAAATTCCAAAGTGGAGCTGCAATGGAGAGACACATCCATAACTTCAAAATTAGACGTGCAAAATACTACCCATACTACATCTGCCCAAATACAAATCTTTATTTTACTACAGATACCACATATGACTTTCATTACATCACTGATGACCTCTTTTCTATGAATGGAATAAGGTAACTTAAGTTTTGACAATGTATGTCATTTTGTAGCTTCACAATGGTTTTCCTTTATTATTCAAAGCAGAACATTGAACTTTTTTTTGAAGTACTTATGTTTTAATGTCCTAATGCTTTTTTCCAAGCTCTTCTAAAAACCTTTTTTTCCATGTCACCTGACGTAGGTTTCTGCATGATGACGTGGCTGCATGTACAATCTAAATACATCCTTATAGTCGGTGTATTACCTGCAGTAACTCAGAGGGCAGTCGGTACGCTCCCAGTTTGGAGAAGCCGACAGGAGTACTGGCGGGGAAGTTAAGCAATGTACTGCTGTGGACACCACGTTAGCTCAGATCTGAAAGTCTCACAGTAACACAAACTAACTAACCCATCGATCCAGCGGTAGACCGGGAACTCCCGTGTTATGTGAGGTAAATGTTTTGTCAAAGGAGACCTGTGACTTTTATATTACAGTGATGTAACTGCTTCAGTTCCCTGTCAGAAAGGGTTGTTTGAAGGCAAAGCTAAAGTGGTGAAAATATTCTAAATATATTCCCGTCCGAAGACACTTTCCCATCAGACAGCCCTTTCTGATGAGCGCCGAAGCCATTATTTATGCTCTCTTCAAAGCCATCAGACTTCCAGAACACAGGAGTATAAATACTGTACTAACCCGTTCAGTTATTAAACTTAGCACAACAAACGTTGACTCAGCTACTGCTAGCGTTCACATTATTAATAACCTTACTGATTAGGTTACTGCGGTAACCTATGTCACTGCTTTTTGTTAATGGCAGAGGGATCTTTTCCATTTGAAAACCCGAGAAAAGAGCAAAGATTGACTAACCATTTAAAGGACCAGTGTGTATGACAGTGTATAATCCCCTGAAAAAATAGGGAGTGGGTCATCTACAGAAAGTCCGCCATGTTGCACAGCCATGTTTCTACAACAGCCAAGAACGGACAAGCCAAACACTGGCTCTAGAGGGGGCCTATTAGGGTTTTAGGTTACCTGAAGGCCACCAACGTTCTCCAACACGCTTGGAAAGGGACTGGGGAGCGGAGGAGTGTTGAGTTGGTTGCAATCTGCAACCTCACCCACTAGCTGCCACTTAATCCTACACACTGCTCATTTAAGAGTCTCTCACCCCAACGGTATCCCATTCACTAGATATCTTTATTTAAATAGAACCTGCAGGGCAACTAATAGGCATGCATGTTGTCAAAATAATGTCATTAGCTTGCTAGGAACATTCTTTAAAAAGGTTGATATTTAGAAGCAAACTCTGAACTCTTGGTCTCTTGAGTCTACTGGTCTAAATATTGTCTTCTGGCACTGACAACATTTTCAAGTAAAAGATGAATGGTAATACTCCCAATTATCAGATTATTCCGTTTTGATTTTCTCTTGGCTCACATGTATTCAATAAAGATTTGGCTAATACTAAATCAAAACTGCAGTAGTTTATAAACTGGGCTGGAGATGTTTGGCTCCTTATTTTTAGCCACACAAGTAGCATGGCTCTAGGGACTTTTGGTCAGCCAGTGAAATATGTGGACTTCTGCCTGAAGGATTGGCACAGACATTTGTCCCCAGACAATGCATCCAAAGGACTTTGGCGATCCCCCGACTTTACATTCAGTGCCACCAGCAGTTTGACTTTTTCTGCGTTATTGGTGGAAAACAATTCTGGGGAGACAAAAGAGATAGCAGGGATAAGAACATTGCTTTAAATTGTTCTTTAATGCTTACTGTGTATATGTAATCATCATTACTTACTGTCGTTTGATTGTGTCTTTGTGAGTCAGCCGTGTAGCTCATCCCAAACACTGTACCCAAAAAGAACAGAATTTAAAGTTGTCAAACAGAAATGCAGCCAAGAGTTTAGGTTTGCTGCTAGCTGCGTGCTGTTTTAGCATATATGCAAATGAGGGCTGATTGATTGAAGTGACCTCAATCAGTCCTTTTGCAGATTGGAAATGTTTGCCCGGTCTTGGATTAAACTGATTATAGCTACACAAGCTTTTATTTGAATTGTTTGAAGCAGGGTAGGGCTCAGTAGAACAGGATACTGCTTTAGTTGTAAACCTACTCACCACTCAGTGCTCTGTTGACGCAGATGTTTACATCAGCATTGGCGAGTCTTTGGTGTCGTTTGGACAACTGGCTTCAGTCTAGTGGGCTCTTTTGTTAATCTCTGTGTACTGCACATTGTATAAGTAACTGATACGCAAACTCTGATCTGTTTTATATTCCAGCAATCATGGTGATTTGTCTTGGACGCAATATAAAACATACACGTTTGAAAGATTTACAAAAGCAGTTTATTTGAGCTTCATCGACCACTCATCTCTCAGTTTTCATTCAGTTCAGATGTCAATGCGTTCTGTATTCTAGTTACATTTCGTAATCACCATACTGATGCTCACCAGGTGAGCTAGAGTGCTAGAGTTGAGGACTATAAGATATGTCACATATATCTGAGTATTATTTTATGGACCAAGGGTTTTGAACGCTCCTTAGCCAGCCAGTTTTCACTCTCAACTGCTCAAGTACCGTTGCTCACGCGTAACGCCACACAACTAACTTCCAATGTAAACCCATCCACGTCATTATTAGACAATCAGAGCAACTGACTTAGTATAAAGAGAAGAAAACGAAGTTGGCGTAGGGTGGGCGAGAGGAGAGGTTGGACAGGTCAAACAAACACAGGACTTTTACCCAGGAGACCACTGTTTGTATCCCGTGTAAAATCAAATGTCAACCGTGACTTTTTTCAACTTGGTACGTAACAAGTATTTTATCCCAAACCACACCCTTTTCTTAAACCCAATCAAGTAATTTTGCTCCTTAAACCTAACAAAGTAGTTTTGTTTCTAAAAATGAAGTTAACCTACTTGGGAAGTTTATTTTGAAAATAAACGCCAGAGGTGAACCTAGAACGTCATAGTTTGAGAATTGGATGCAATGATTATTTAAAGCTTTAAAGTGTACTGTGGATCTTTAAAAAGTGCAGAGAAAATATAATTTTGTGACGTGAAATGTTCCTTTATCTAAATTCAATTGGTTCCAATTCTTTTTGTTTTTGAGTCCCCCATACTGCACAAACCTTCCTCCAATACTGTAATCGTAATCTAGCTACTTAAAAGATTTATCATACTTAATAATTTGTGGCACCACGCGAGATTGGCACGGCACCTTTTTTCCAGCTGCGGTAATTTTGAAGGCATTTTCTCTATTTCCTGTGATATCTGCTTTATTAGACGGCATAATAGAGAGTGACAGGGAAGATGAGAAGGAGAGATGGAATGCACACCGTGAGCTGAGTTTGACCACATTTCGAGTGCGTGGCATGTAAAGCCGCTCACAGGTCCAATGTACAACCCCTAAAAGAAATGTTCATCCCATACTAGAAGTCCCTGGTGGTGTTCAGCATAGAAGATATCAGATGCCAGAGATCTAAATAATGGGAAAACCTGGTGAACAGCAGTCTGAAGTAATGACTTGTATGAAACAATGACATAGGCACAGAAACAGTCATATTTCTCTGTAAAACTTGGCCTCTGTAGGTCATTTGGAATGGTGTCGGGGTTTAGATCTTGGCAGTTTTGAGAAGACTGCATGGGTCATTTCATTGGAAACTGCAATTGGAGACTTGGTTCATTTGTGTTATTGTTCCCCCTGACATCCCCTTTGTATTGGCTGACAGGAGTATGAATTAACGTCTCCAGCCCCTTCAAAACTACGTCTATTCATCATCAAAAATAATGACATTCTGACTCTTTCTGTTTTTTTCTTTGAACTTCCCCAAGTATCTGCTGACCACCACGGTTTCGGCCTGACCACAAGTAGATGTCCACTAATCTCATGATAGGCCCGTGCTTGAAGAACGGACTAATGTGTTGTCTCTAAATTATGGGTTGTGATTAGGCCATCAAGCACACTTCCATTTATAGTGGAAAAACAGGCACACAGGGAGCTGAATGCATATTTTATAAGACTGTAATGTTTTATTCATGCAGGTAATGTAAAGGAGTTCTAGTTTAAGTCAAACTAAGCTTTTTACCTGCTAGCCGGTGACGAGCTTTGATTTCTTGCTTTCTGTTGACATTTTAAAAGCAATCTTGGCAACGTTCTGTAAAATTGGCTTAATCATGTTTTTTTTCCCAATGCAATTCTAGTTCACTTTCCCTCCATCAGCGCTTCTGATTGCAAAAAAAAAAATTGCCTCTGCTGGCACCGTCTTCTTCTTTCTCACCGATAGTGGATTCCTGTTATACAGTAAAAGCAGCGCTATATGTCGTGAAGCAGGCGTCAATTTGATAATCAGATTTGAAAGTGCTGATGAATCTGTGCTCTGCTGTATGCATTATTAAAAAAAAGACAGTGAGCCTGAGCAGGAGGCAGTTGATCAAATCCAAAATAGCGCTGTTGAGTTGGAAGCAAAGGACAGTAGATGGAACAGAGGAAACGATTACAGTAAATGGTCCTAACGCATGGTGCACACAGAGAAGTGAAACGTCTCATGGCAATGAAAATGTGAACAGGATCTATGCGGCGATTCTTGCCTTTTTCAGCCTCCTCATTTAACCACTCAATTACTCTCTGCGCACCCAGGCGGACACAGCTACACTGGGATCCAAGCAGACAAACACGCGTGCAACCTCATCAGTAGGAGAGGATTGAGTGGAATCTTGGTAGAGTATCTGCTGCCTCTCTGGCTCCTCTCCTCTTCGTTGATTCATCCCAGACCATGACATCTTCCCGAGGCTGTAAGGTCAGACCGTAGATGGACGACACGTCTCCACTTCCTCTCGCTGTGCAAAAGTGAAGCCAAAATATCCCGGATACGAGCGCTGCCATGTTGCGCTGGCGACATAATTTGGAGCCAGAATCTGCGCAGTAGTGAGCACGGCCACAGCTTGTTTGCTACGTTAGTATTGTGGTAGTTGGAAAGACACAACTAACCACAATAACTCCATCCATACATTTATGATCAAATTGACACCTGCTCTGTGTGATTCATGTTTTAGAAACGTCATCTGCGTGTGTGCTGACACTGATATGTCCTATACTGCAGCCAGCCACCAGGGGGCGAGCAAGACCTTGAATTACACTATGGGTCAGACGCTGGGCGCATGTCAGCCCTCCGCCATCATTAAAAGCTCACAGCCTTCAGGAAATCACAATTTATGCTCCAGGGTTTACTGTATATTGTCGATTCAGTCAATCAACTGCCATCCTCATATCCTGAAATTGGTCTCCATGTTTATTTTTACATCAGTTGAAAGAGGTGCTACTCAGTGAAAGATTCTTTTTTTTCCATCCAGGACTTTGTAGAAGTAGAATCCTTAACTTGGTGCCTAAAGGTATCTTAGTTAAGATGCTGAAGAAGGAGAAAAAAAAGGCCCTGGATGCTGCTGCTCAGCTTGCTAACATCCCCAATGGCGAGAGCCTGGCTTCCCAGAGTTCCTCGAGGCTGACAGCAGCGCCACTGTCGAGGGAAGGAAGCACGGTCACTATCTCAGCCGACTATGGGGGACGAGCTATACAGTACATGAGAAGAGGTACTTTAAGAAGCTTTTTTTTGCTCTTCTTTACAAGGCAAAATTTAGAAACATTGAGAATTGTAAAGATGTTTTAATATACGCCTATGACTTAAATACTATAACAAACATACTTATTTTAAGCCGTTAACTAAACTTAATCAAGTAGTTTTGTTGCATTTTTGAGCCACATGTTTAAAACTGCGACCATAATAACAAAATAGGATTCTTGTAGGAGACAGGCTTTTTTTAATGACAGTCAGTCTTTCTGACCTGGAAGAAGCGAGGACTTTGTTATGAATTAGGCGCTGGGAGGTGACAGGTGATCTCTCTTGATAGGAATGTGGGCAGCTCTGTGTGGTCATGCTGATTTTCTGTGTGCCCCTGATTTCTGGAGTTTACTGTGTGAAGTGAAGAGTCTCCCTAAGTTGTCTTTTATCTAAACAATGTCATCAGTAGGATTGTATGCATTTAGGAGTTTGCCTTCAGAAGTCATTAAAGTGGCACAGTGTGATCGCGTCTGCAGAGCAGCATTAGACAGCACAGTATATTAAACCTGTAACTCTCGCAAATGTGATCGAATTAAACAGAAGCAGGTTTGTCTCAGTGACAGGCAGATTACTCCTACATGTGGTCTTGAATTGAGTGTCATCACAGTGTTGCAGTTGATTACGGTTATCTCCATGTAGCTTTGCCACAGCGTGTGCCTTCAGAGGGTTGAAAGTGTACAAAGACTCCGAGAGGGCAGAGTAAAGTAGCACACACTTCAGACAGCAGGACAGCATGAAATGTTCCTTTTGCTCTGAGACTGAGGCACTGGCTGTGAAGATGTTTTGAATCTTGTATTGTCAGTCTGCTCGAAACCTTTTTTAGACACAAACTGGTTTGAACGGATTGCGGACGTTGCCGAAAGTCAAGCCAATCAAGCATTGAAATCTGCTCCTCGGCCAGCGTTGGCTTTTCCTGTTTAATTTCGGTGGAGCCTTAAGTGTGATGATGAACCTGAGCTCGGTCATAGCCACCGGGCACGGGCGTAGGAGCCAGCAACTCATCACGCTGAGGCTGTGCTCCGTTCTGTGCTAACCACAGCTCCCCTCGTCCTTTTTTTTTGTGGACATTTTAGTGTAATGCTGCCTGGTGCGGTAATAAGGCCAGCACAGAGGTAATTGCAAACAGGGTCTCTGAAAGAAGAGCCCATTAGAAAACAAACATGTGCTTCAACTCGGTCCAGTCAGACTTAGTAAGCGAATCAGTCATTCATCGAAGGGACAATGAGGAGCACTGTGACGGATGGCTATGAAGCTGGGGTTTATGAAAACCACTGATAAATGAGGTGCCATGTGTGTATTAGTCGCTCAGAATGGTATGCTATCTAATACGGAGCAAGCATGATCATTTGGGTCATCTCGCCAGGATTTGTTTTCACCTGCCCACATAAGTCTTCCTTTTTCTCCCTCTGGTTTCATGGGACGTGATGACCTCCATGGGTTCTGTGTGGCATCTGCTTCTTTACCACCACACAGTTTTCTAATGCTGTCTGTGTGTGCTTTTATATATTGTAGTCATGGGCGGATTACGAGACGATGGGCCCCTGGGCACAGACATGCAAAGTGCCTCACCACCCCTCCTACATAGAAGCAAGGCACAGAGAGAGAGGTGGTTATATAGCCTATTCTTGTTGTTCTTTTATCTCACTTTGTAATTGTTTTGAACGTTTTGTAGTTGTTGTTGGTCTGGGGGATTTTGCCCCTTTTTTCTTAGTCGTTTTGTGTCTCTTTGTAGTTGTTTTGTGTGTCTTTGTGGCCATTTTGAGTCTCTTGCTGGTTGGTACGTGTTGCTTTGAGTGACATCTTGTGGGCGAAGGTATCAGTAATCCATCTATAATTGTAGAGTAGTATGTGATCTTGAAAGTAAAGTGCACTTCATATTAACTGCAGATTTAGTGTTCGGATTGTTACGATGAGCATCTGGTGGCTATAATGAACAGAAATATAAATACCAGTCAGTCAGTCAAGAGTCATACTGGATCCAAGCATTAAAATATCACATGTAAAGAATCCAGCTGTTTCATGATCAAATGAAAGAGACACAGCTCATTTCTGTCACAAACACAAGACATGGTGAAGAATCATCCTGGCTCTCATCATAATTCTGGATTTTCCGAAATAAATGTTGTAAGTTAATTTTACCCAGGACCCCCAAAAACTCAACAATACCGCCCTCAAAATACATTTTCATGGCTGGTTCCTCTTATGTTGAGTGATAGGTTGTTACATGTCAGAGCCTGCGGATAAAAAAAACCTCTGACCTTGAGGAAAACATGCCTTTCGATCAGGGGTCACTAATAGGCGGACCGCGGTCTGGATCCGGACCCAGATGCTGTTGTATCCGGACCGTGACCTAAAACCGAAAGATAATTAAGAATTATTGAATTTTGACGGAGCACCTCTATTTAAACCGGCGCAGCTTTTCACTTGTTCAGCGGTGCAGGAAACACACCGACCAATTACATGTGCTGTAAATCATCTCACGTGATGCTGCGTGAAGATCCATCCATCCATCCATTTTCCTCCGCTTATCCGGGGTCGGGTCGCGGTGGCAACAGGCCAAGCAGGCTGACCCAGACTTCCCTCTCACCGGCAACATGTTCCAGCTCATTCTGGGGGATCCCGAGGCGTTCCCAGGCCAGCTGGGAGATGTAATCCCTCCAGCGTGTTCTGGGTCTTCCCCGGGGTCTCTTCCCAGTTGGACGTGCCTGGAAAACCTCCAGTGGGAGGCATCCAGGAGGCATCCTAATTAGATGCCCGGACCACCTCAGCTGACTCCTTTCGACGCGAAGGAGTAGCGGCTCAACTCCAAGCTCCCTCCTGATGACGGAGCTCCTTACCCTATCTCTATTTCTGAGCCCGGCCACCCTACGGAGGAAGCTCATTTCGGCCACTTGTAGCCGCGACCTTGTCCTTTCGGTCACAACCCAGAGTTCGTGACCATAGGTGAGGGTAGGAACGTAGACCGAGTGGTAAATTGAGAGCTTTGCCTTCCGGCTCAGCTCCCTCTTCACCAAGACGGTCCGGTGCAGCACCTGCTTTACTGCTGCAGCCGCACCGATCTGTCTGTCGATCTCCCGCTCCATCTTACCCTCACTCGTGACAAGACCCCGAGATACTTGAACTCCTTCGCTTGAGGTAGGCACTCCTGGAGTCCCCTCCTGGAGGGAGCAATCCACCGGTTTCCGGCAGAGCACCATGGCCTCAGATTTGGCGATGCTAACTCTCATCCCCGCCGCTTCACACTCGGCTGCAAACCGCCCCAGTGAATGGGCAGCCCTGGCGGAGGCCAACACCCACCGGGAACGTGTCTGACTTATTGCCGAGAATGCGGACACAGCTCCTACTGCAGTCGTACAGAGACCGGATTGCCCGTTGTAATGGGTCCGGCACCCCATACTCCCGCAGCACCCCCCACAAGAACCCCCGAGGGACCCGGTCGAAAGCCTTCTCCAAGTCCACAAAGCACATGTAGACTGGTTGGGCAAACTCCCAGAACCCCTCCAGTAGTCTTGCGAGGGTAAAGAGCTGGTCCACTGTTCCACGGCCGAGATGGAATCCGCATTGCTCCTCTTGAATCTGAGGTTTGACAAACGGTCGGAGCCTCCTTTCCAGCACCCTGGCATAAGCCTTCCCCGGGAGGCCGAGTAGTGTGATACCCCGGTAATTCGAGCACACTCTCCGGTCCCCCTTTTTGAAAATGGGAACCACCACCCCGGTCTGCCAGTCCATGGGCACTGATCCCGACCCCCATGCGACACTGAAGAGGCATGTCAGCCAGGACAGCCCAACTATGGCCAGCGCTTTCAGCATCTCAGGGCGGATCTCATCCACCCCCGGCGCCTTGCCACCAAGGAGCTTTTTGACTACCTCAGCGGCCTCTGCCAGGGATATGGGTGAGCCTCCCCCTAGATCTTCAGGCGCTGCCTCCTCTGCAGAGGACATGTTGGTCGGGTTTAGGAGTTCCTCAAAGTGCTCTTTCCACCGCCCGACGATGTCCCCTGTCCGGGTCAGCAGTTCCCCCCCCTGCTGAGAACAGCCTGGGGTAAGCCCTGCTTTCCCTTCCTGAGCCGTCGGATGGTTTGCCAGAACCTCCTTGAGGCCAACTGAAAGTCCTTCTCCATGGCCTCCCCGAACTCCTCCCATGCCCGAGTTTTAGCATTCGCGACCACCGCAGCTGCAGCCCTTCTGGCCTGCCGGTACCTGTCAGCTGCTTCGGGAGACCCCTGTGCCAACCAGGCCTTGAAGGTCTCCTTCAGCTTGACGGCTTCCTTCACCTCCGGTGTCCACCACCGGGTTCTCGGGTTGCCACCACGACAGGCACCGATGACCTTCCAGCCACAGCTCCTAGCGGCCGCGTCCACAATAGAGGCTTTGAACATGGTCCATTCGGATTCCATGTCCCCAACCTCCCTCGGGATGTGTGAGAAGTTCTTCCGGAGGTGGGAGTTAAAGACCTCCCGGACAGGGTCCTCCGCCAGACGTTCCCAGTTCACCCTCACTACACGTTTGGGCTTGCCAGGTCTTTCCAACCGGTTCCCCTGCCATCTGATCCAACTCACCACCTGGTGGTGATCAGTTGACAGCTCTGCTCCTCTCTTCACCTGGAGTGTCCAAGACATACGGCCGCAAATCAAATGATACGATTACAAAGTCGATCATTGATCTCCGGCCTAAGGTGTTCTGGTACCAGGTACACTTATGAGCCACCTTATGTTCGAACATGGTGTTCGTTGTGGCCAAACCGTGGCAAGCACAGAAGTCCAATAACGAGACGCCATTCGGGTTCAGATCGGGCAAGCCGTTCCTCCCAATCACCCCCCGCCAGGTTTCTCCGTCATTGCCCACGTGAGCGTTGAAGTCCCCCAGGAGAACTATGGAGTCGGCAGGCGGCGCCCTTTCCAGGACCCCTCCCACCGACTCCAAGAAGGCTGGATACTCTGAACTGCTGTTTGGTGCATAAGCACAAACCACAGTCAGAGCCTTGCTCCCCGCAACCCGTAGGCGCATGGAGGCGACCCTCTCGTTCTCCGAGGAGAACTCCAACACAGCGGCGCTCAGCCGGGGGCTCGTGAGTATCCCCACTCCCGCCCGGCGCCTCTCACCCTGGGCAACTCCGGAAAAGGACAAAGTCCAACCCCTCTCCAGGAGCTTGGTTCCAGAGCCAGCGCTGTGTGTGGAGGTGAGTCCAACTATATCTAGCTGTTATCGCTCCACCTCCTGCACCAGCTCTGGCTCTTTCCCCGCTAGCGAGGTGACGTTCCACGTCCCTAGAGCTAGTCTATGCGCCGGCGATCGGCTCGCCCAGGCCTCCCGCCTGACCCGCCGTCCGCTCTGCATTGCACCCAACCCCGATACTTGTCCCTGCAGTGGTGGGTCCACAGGGTGGCTGCTCCATGCTGTTTATTCGGGCTGAGCCCGACCGGGCCCCATGGGCGAAGGCCCGGCCACCAGACGCTCGCCGACTAGCTCCCCTCCTGGGTCTGGCTCCGGGAGGGTGCCCCGGTTTCCCTGGTCCAGGCATGGTGGCTAAAGTCCGTGGGCTGCTTATCATTAGGGTCGTTTTGAACAGCTCTTAGTCTGGGCTCTCCCCCGAGACCTGTTTGCCTTGGGAGACCCTACCAGGGGCTAATGCCCCGGACAACATAGCTCCCAGGATCACTGAGCCACTCAAAGTCCTCCACCACGTTAAGGTGGCGATTCGCGGAGGAGCTGCGTGAAGATGAGAATATAATATCGTGGCTTTTTTGAGTGACATCACTTCACACCTGAATGAACTGAATTTAAAGCTGCAGGACAAATCAGTTCAGTTAATTTTTCGAAAATGAAGTACTTTATTTTAAGATGCACATTTTTAAAAATAATTCTGTTATGCATTTTATTTTTTTAATCCAGTCCTTATTTTACTTGAAATAAGAGATAATTTATTTGTTATTAGAGTATTTATTATTTATAATTCATCCAGTTGAATTTGAAAACTGACAATGAATATTGTTGAGATATTATTCAATTGAACTTTCTATATTTTAAATGTCAGTTTTTGACTACATACACACGTTAATACAACTGACCTCGTTGAATATTAATTGAATACCCCTGCTTTTGATGATCTTGATATAGGTAACTGCTAAGTCCTTGTCATGATCCACAGACCCAGGTAGTGCTGCTCTCAAGCAATTCTGTCACTACCAACTTAGCCTCATTTTGACTTTGCATTCATTGTCGCACTTTCATTTATGAACCGCTAACAGCATGGGCAGTGCTGACACTTGCCCAACTGTCACTGTGTCATTGAAGAGAAAACAACACAGACGAGCACAACATAACTGCTTGTGTTGAATCACAGACTATAGTGAATTATGTCCTTAGAGTTTGCTGGGGAGAGGGACGTCTGGAATACCCGCTGCCCCCACGACCCGGCCCCAGATAAGCTGAAGAGAATGAATGGATGGATGGAGGAGAGTCCGCTACAATATATTTAGCACTCGGCGCCTCTTTTCTCACACTTAATGAGAAATGTCCGTCTCTTTCCGCTCTGTGTGCAGGCAACGCTGCGAGCGGGACACACTCCCAACTCCATCAGCCATTACCCAGTAGGGAGGGCTTGATGTGGTCCAGAAAGGACTCTGCACATTGGGAAGTAGAAGCTTTGAGAACACGCTGAGTGGATCCAGGAGCATCAGAGAGGACACCGCTCACACTTTAGTACTTCTGACTTCGTCGATGTAGTTTCAGGGATTTCTTAAAGCACCAGGTAATGCTACAGCGTCCACGATTGAGAGGCCGTTACATTGTTACATAGTGAATTCCCCTTACTATCACAGAAAGTACAAAATATTAGAAACACACAATTGATCCAGTTGTTTTAAACAGTACACCGTGTTATTTATCACGTGCTTCACATCTGGAGAGCCTATATTCTATGACCCACTTAGAGATTCCTAACCAAACTATATGCGCGCATTAGATCATTGTTCTTTATACTGTCCTAATTCAAAACAAATGCCCTACACGTCTCCTTTCCTTGTGCTCGATGTTGTGCATGTGTGTTGAGGTTTAATCTGAGGGCTCTGGCGCCATAGCCAACAGCCTCTATGGTTACGTTGCAATTACTGTCCCCTGAAGATTAACTGTGAATGTAATGATGATGACCTTTCCATGGAAACCATTCATGCTGATTGAATGGCGTTTAATCGACTGTACTCTTTTCCATAATATGTCCTTCTGTACTGGACTCTCAGCTTTGCCAGCATAGAATAAAGCATGAACATTAGGGAGCTTTTTATGCCAACGCGCCGGTGACAGCTGTGGTCGGAGGTATTATGTTTATGGGTTGTCCGTCGGTCCATCCATCCATCTGTCCCTGTGTACGCCCGTATGTCTTGTTTGGCAAAACTACTGTGACTCAGGGATGAACTGATTGGATTTGTAGTGGTCAAAGGTCACTTTGACCTCCCATCCGTCCCATGCTCGCGATATCTCAAGAACACCTTCAGCGAATTTCTTCGAATTTGGTTCAAACATCCACTTGGATGAACTGGTTAGAATTTGAGGTTCAAAGTTGAAATGTCTCTGTGACCTCACAAAAAACATTCCATTTTGGCCATAACTCAAGGATTCACATGCTAATTATGACAACTTCAGACAAATGTCTAATAGGATAAAATTATGAAGGGATGACATTTTGGACAGACATGGATGTAAACTGCAAGTTGACTGATTGGCGGAGGCATACAAGCATGAGGGGGTAATTCTAGTCTTGTGAGTTCCTCATAGAACAGGATTTCGACTGTGCACCATAAATTGCAAAGTGGACGACTCCGAGATGCCTCTGTGAGTTTTCCTGAGGTTAGTTTATTGACTTCTTCCACAGGCACAGATGCACAGTGTCTTCTTCTTCTCCTCTTGTAGTGTAAAAAGTTCTCTATTGGATGGACAAGGTGTTCCTGTTGTAATTCAGGTTGGTGTGGACTTGTATTTAAGCTCAGGAAGGAGACCTGAGACTTATAGGAAGATTTCGATCTTACTGTAAATCCTTCGAGCATGTAATGAGACGCTGATGGTTTTACCAGGCCCGCCACACGTTTCTGTGATCTGAGCAGAAGCCTAAGACAATGGGACACCTCAACAAGTCAAACACTGCTGTCCCCGCTCAGGAGGCCACAGTAGGAACATGCAATGTACCAGATCTATTGTTACTTTACTGTCAAGTTTACTACTATCTACAAATGCATAACAATTGCTGTCAGATGTTTTTCTTATAAGCTGATGGAACAGTGCAGTCATTCATCTGGTATTTCATTTAAAATAAATTGTTGAAACAGCAACAATAGTCACAACAACACATTCCTCCCTGCACTCAAAGCACGGAAAAGAGGAATCGGGAAAGTTGGCCCTTGGTCTGTGCGATCTCATTACCCCACAGATAATGTTAGTACAACATAATATGATGTCATATCACTCTTAGATATCCCTGGAATGTTGCTTTTTTTTTTTTTTTTTTTACAAGAGTCGACTGGAGTGCATTTCCCTCAAGAAACCCCTTAAACCGATTTGTTGAGCTTGGCTCTTTGAGCACACTGTATGACCGTGAGATGCCTGCTGCTTTCAATCAGGACTTTCCAAAAATAAAGAAACAAAAATTCCTGACTGTCCTGCAATTAATCTCGCATGAGTTACTGTCCTGTGTACGTTCTTTGGTTAGAGCTTCGTCACAAAGATCCACACAATTTAACAAGGGGGGGAATTTGGAAATCATTGTGAAGCTTTGGGTTTTCCACTGTAATCTTGCTAAATAATGCTGGTTTATATGTTTTCTATTATAATTTTAGGCCATACAAAATACAGGGAAAAATGTTGGTTTGTTGGAAACACAGTCCATGTTACTGTAAATTAGATTTGTTGGGTTGAAAGAGAGAGAGCTTTGATAGATTGATCTAGAATGAACAACCAAACTTCTTGGAGTCATTCACTTTGTGTATCACCACAAAAGCAACTTCATGTTTTCGAGAATGTGAAAAGTGACAAACGACAACACAGACTGATTATGCTACGCTACATGTAGCAGCTCTTAATAATCACCTGCCAGCAGATGTATGGCACTTCAAGAAAAATGCTCATTACATAATATTACAAGCCTATAAAAAAAATAAACAATCAGCAGGATGTTACGTCCAAAATTATGTAGTTTCCTTACATGTGGCAAGTGGCCAAAGTTATGTGGGGGCCATCTGCCTTGTAATGCTGACATGCTCAGAGTATGCTGTTTATATTTGTGTTGATATTCTCTTTAAACAGTGACTGACTGGCTAATAGGCCTTCAGCTGTGTGATTAGTGATAGGTGGGAGGTCAACTGCATCAGTGGGGCTCTAGCTCGCATCTGGCTGCCAGACTGGAGTTGAGTACCTGTGGATGTGGGAACTGAGCATACAGCTCAGGTCTGACTGTTCAAATCTACACAGCGGGACCTGACACAACTTCCCCTAGTTAGTACGTTTATTTCAGTAGCACGACAAGTATGCAGTCTTGTTAGGATGGTACTATGTATGGTAGGTTTAGATTTTTAGGATGGACCTGGTGATAAAAACAGCAGCTGCTGATTGTCAGAATACAGCTTATGTCTTTGTGCTGGATCTTTTTCTCTCAGGCCCACAGCTGTCTATGGGAAAGCAAGAGGCCTTTGAGACCTTCATAAGGGACCACGAGGACCATCTGACTATTGAGGACAACAAGGAGCTACTCAAACAGAGGTTAGTGACCAATAACAAGTTGTTCGAAAGTTTTGATACATTCCCTTCCTTATGTTGCCCGAAATTATGAGTAATGTGAGCAGTAATACTTTATTTTTAGCTCATTCAATGCTATTTTTATATGCATACTGTACATGATTCGTCACAACATACTGTACATGATTCGTCACAACATACTGTACATGATTCGTCACAACATACTGTACATGATGCGTCACAACATACTGTATATGCGTCAACACAACATACTGTACATGATTCATCACAACATACTGTACATGATTCATCACAACATACTGTACATGATTCACCGCAACATGCTGTACATGATTCAACGCAACATACTGTACATGATTCAACGCAACATACTGTACATGCGTCAACGCCACATACTGTACATGTGTCAACACAGCATACTTTGGCACATGGTACCTGCAGAGGTGCATTTTAAAATGTGTTGCTTTTGTCTAGAATCAGAGACAAACCTTTGACGACCTCAATCTAGTGAGCGGCTGTTTTAAGTGTTTTGAGTGACATGCCAAAAGAGATATAATATATGTTATGTGTAATACTTTATTACCAATGCTCCTGAATTCTTTATTGCCTGCAAATTGAAAATAAATCGTTTTGCATTGGGTATGCTTATAGTTTCTTTACCACATTGAATTCATCAAATTACTTTTTTGCTACCATTGGCAATTAACACCTGCATTCTTTTGAACAGGTCAGCTGAGGCCAGAAGATTTGGGGAGAAACTAAATGAGGCCAGAAACCGAATAAGTAAGTTGTCTCACCAGAAATCACATTACATTTATGACTTGTGAAAACATTAAACTCTACATTTCATCATTATCATTGTCCAAATGGCAAACTATGAGGCTATGGTGCAAGTCCTAAAGAACGCTAATCATTTCTGTTAACGTTCTGTGGAACGCAAAAGACAGCCGCCTAACTGCCTGGCTTAATGAACAGATCTCTGTCAGGGTTCTGTTTCCCCGGAGCGGAGAAATGTCGCTCAGCACATTCCTGAACCTTTCCCGGACCGGGTTCTGATTTCCACCCACCTACTGTAGTCTTCCAACCTGTGCTCTTTACTAGCCTGGCTCAGGCTGTTTTATGACGACTTGGTAAGCACACCCCTGGGTTCTTCTCAGCAATGTCTTTGACAGGCAGCTTTACCATGCCACAATGAGACCTGGCTTAAACCCCAGCTTCTGTCAATGCTGAGTGATTATGGAGTTAAAGTTAAACCCTGTTGTGAAACATGCATACATGTATGTACTACTGTGTGTCAACACTTTGACGCCATGGATAGTCCCATCAGCAAGGACGGAAAGTACTAGAATATTTTACTCAAGTAAAAATACTGTGTTGTTGTACACACCTGGCTAAGTTGAGACCTAGCATGCAACCGTTAGTCACCTAACATTGTGGATATGTTTTATTTGGTCATATAGCTTGCATGTCGGGTGGTGCATTAAAGTTTTGATGAATTAAGGTAGATGTGACTTTTGTTTCCCTATCCCAAGGCACAATAATGCGAACCATAACCCATCCTTTTTTTGCATTGCTGTGCGTATTTTATACTGTTCACAAACTGTTAGGCCTGGCCCAGGACCAACTGCACCCCTCGCAACTCCTTGCACAACACCAGAGAACGATAACAAAATGAAAGATGTATATTTTGTATTAGCTGAGTTTCACGTTTCTAGACGACCCTCTCTCATTCCCAGCTCGTCACACACTAAATCATGGTCAGATCCCTTGGCATCAATTAGGTTTAGTCAACTAAACTACTTGGTTAGGTTTAGTTAAAGATTGTGGTTTGGGTTAAAATAAGTACCTTTGTTTTGTCTCATACAGGCTCTAAAGTTGTGTGTCAGTATCAGACACCGAGGGCCACGACCAAACGTTGGTGTTTTTGTACTTGCTGATCTAGACATGGAGCTCTGTGGAACTCTTTCCCCCCGCAGTGTAACGATTCTGGGGCAGAGCAGAGACTCAAGAGCAGAGATAGACACAGGAGACCAGGTGAGGTAGAAGGCAATTTCTTTTACTAGGCACCAAGCAATCATACACAGGAAGTCAATCCGTAAAGGCAAACAAATCCAACAGGGAGCAGGCAAAAATCCAAAAAGGCAAAGTCACAAACCATAGCAACTAACATGAGAGAATAATGCCAGAAGGCTATGAACACACGGGGTAGAACAAAGACAATCTGGCAACCAGAACAGGGAAAGCAGGGGAGTGTGTATGTGTGGGGTTGGCAGAGGGAAAAACCAGGGGCAGGTCACTGCTCTTCTGCCCGCTCGCCAGTGGTGTTTCTTTTTGACACTAAGTCACCATTGTGTAACTACATTTAATTGGTTACAATCCCCGTCTTTGGATTGGCCGGATATCACTCGGATATCAATCTTGCATAACTGATCATTTGTATAAACATGGGACAGAGTTCATGATTTGTTGAAAATTGTTACAAAGGTAGTGGTTAGTACAAACGAGATCATAAAGTTACACAGGGCTACTTAAAAGCAACTCCTGTCGCCACTGGTTTCAATACGTTTAAATTATTTCTCTGCACTTTGGTTGAATTTTCCAGTAAAGTCAAAGCAGTTAAAAATGTGCCGTTAGGGCTCAATCTGGTTCGCATTTACTATTGCAAGCTACATTTATGAATTTCCCCGGACTGTGTGTGTTTGTGGCCCATTTCACATGCCATTGAAATGGATAGGTTTGCCTCACACCAGTGCCTGGCATCATTGCTGCCTCAGATCACGCTTGGTGGTTTGGTAGCATTCGGCTGTTACCCTCATTCATGCCAGCATACACTTATCATCCTTGGAAGTTCAATTTTTTTTTCATCAATCAGTCTGTGAGGTGCTGACACAGCCGTATATCAGACATGTCATACATCACACTAAGACATCATGTTGGATATTAACTCTTCAAATGTGTTCTGCAGACATCATCGCTGTGTGGGTGTCGTATTTAGAAATTGGATTTACTGAATGAATGTGTGTTTTTAGGATAGGATTTAACATTTGAATCCTTCAACTTATTCACATTTGGAAAGATACCACAAAAACATCTTGACACAGTCAGATATTATTACATTGTTAGGTGCACGGGCTGCATTCTTCCTAGATGAGAGACAGTGTTTATAGTGGAAGGTGGTTGCCTCTTCTGGATGGAAAGTAGTACCATAATGTTCAGCTCAGTGTGCTTCCTTGCCATCTTGGAAGCCCTTCTTGGAAATTTTACACTACCTGCGTCTCATGGTTAATGCAGAACATGGAAACATTCAGCATAATATAGACAAAAGCTTTGTGCGGCGTTCTTCTGATGGATGTACCTGGCATGAGGGTCAGTAGCAGGGGAGAAGGAGAGAGGCGGGAGCCCATGGATACATCAGTGTCTAAACATTACCCTGGTTTACAGTATTGTTCTTGGCCACAGCAAATGACTCTGGAATCCGATCACACTTGGAGGAGCATATACGTTCCAAGCCCTTAGGTCCAAAAAGTGCAAAGATCTATATTTATTCAGAGGGATCAGCCATGCACATCTTCTACTTCATGAACGGTGTAGGGCAGCTGGAAATGAGCAGATATCTTAGAATTTCTCTGCCAGATGTGTGTGTGTGGTGGGGGGGGGGGGGGGGGATTTCTGTAGTACAGTCCAAGATGAAGCATCTGCTAACTGCTTTGGGAATTGCACTTTCATGCTCTGCTCACCTTTGCTGAAGTGACCTAAAGACTTTTCCAATAGAGTTCAAGGAAGGTCTATTGGAGCTTGAAACGTATGTCATTGCCAAGAAGATTGTTCCACCAAAGCACTAGAGAAGGAATATAGCAGAACGAATGCAACTTGATTTCTGCATTGCATGTGGTCTTTAACCACCAGCAGCCACTGGGTTTTACCTGACTACTTGCAGTGCTAATGATCAGCTGCTCATCAAAGTGGTTTATGCAATCGTTCTGTTTTAGTACTAACAACATTTTTATGTTTCCTTTTGTATATGCAACTCTTGTGGTGGTAGTTTATTAGTCCAATTATATTTGTGCACTAAAATATGCTAATTGCAAACTCATAGGAAATCGATGACTGAGGAATTGCCTCCACGTGGCTCTCAACATGGCGACGACTGGTTGCTAACTGCACGAACAGTGAAAATGACAGCAATTACCTTGTGCATTCATTCTTCATACAGACTTGAATCGACGCCCACCCAGAAATTGAGAAGCTGGATAGTGTGTATGATCTTTGGATCTTGAGCTCGCTGTGGTAGTGTGTGGCATATCACATTTAACCTCCAGGCCACAAAAATCACCAAATATTTATTGAGGCTTGTAGCTCGACACCGGTCCTTAAAGACGACGACACGTCTCCTGACGGTGTGGGAGGAAACCCTGCATGGTTTGGAAGAGGTTGTGGTGTTGAGCCAGTCTTGTCCTGGAAGGGGGATAGGAGCACTCAAATGTAATGACATATTGCAGTGAGCACACCACATACTGCTATTACTTGACACGTATGCAAATTGATCTTTTAATGAATAGAGGTCAGAAATACTGTTGAAATCTTTGAGCTCCGACATGATGTTCTGTGACAATAATCTGTAATGTTTGACTCTTCAGTTACAATATTTTAATAGTATGGCCAATAGGAGTTTATTCTCACACCATAGTTAGGATTGCCTGAGCAGAATATTATATACCTGCATTGTTAGCACATCTAATTGTGTCATGAACCTGACAAATATAGATGTGATTGCTTGGCCAAGACTTTTCGAAAAAGCTTCAGTTCATGCCAAGACTTGTTGAAGCCACATGGTTAGAGCCAGGCCCATGTGCTCTTTTATGTTGCAGTGCATTACTTTTTGTAGGTATAACGCTGACAAATACAGCAGCGAAGTACAGCCTGCTTGACCGCCGTGTGTGTGGGGCCAAACTAAAAGTTGTTGATAGATTGAACTTTTGCCGACAAAGTGCGGCCAGAGAGTACCACATTCAATTAGTAGTCCTGTAACTGCTGTAACATGGTGAACCTATGTTACAAATAATTTCTTCCTGCCTGAAACACGTGAAAACGCCTCCCGGGCACAGTATCATTCGCTGGTGTGTTATAGAACAATGGATGAGAACAGTCTACACTGTTGTGTGCTCCCTGCACTCCTTCACCCTGTCAGCATGGCATACTCGTGGCACGAATATTTCTTAATCCTTCTATGTACTGTATATTGTGAAAGGAGGGGCCTGTGCATCCGTTAGTTATGGGCCATGTTTGAGAAAGTAGTGTCTGTCAGGAGTCTGGGGCATCTGACCACAACGTAAAAGCCACAGGGCGTCTCAGCTCATTCCCTGCTACTTTAACTGCAGACTTTGGGTGAAAACACATGGCTTTTTGAGGGGTTCCCAAACCCTGGTTCATGCTCCAGAAGGAAATCGGTGTCATCGTGGGCACAACATGTCCCTGTGCGTCATTTGTAACGTTTCACATCATCCATTCACATCTCTGGTCTGCTGAAACCCCCCAGTCTACTTTTAAAGAGGAGTGTGTCAAGAGGTTTTGAAAGATGAGCCGGTCTGTGTGCTTGCATGGGCAGATTGCAAACCGTTTTAAAAACACAAAATCAGTGAAATGCTGAGAGTTGATGTAAAACTCAACCTGAATTGTGGAATAACTCCATTGTTACGCTTTACTCATCCCAAGAGACTGTGCTTTACTCAAGGTCACTTCAGCAGGACAGATGTTAGTCTTAAATGCTCTGTGACTTCATCTTCCCTTTGTCAAAGCAAGAACTCTCATCCAACTGTTTTATGGCACTATGAGAGGTGTTGCATGAAAAGGTAGCCACCCCTCCCCCTTTCTTTTCTTTTCTTTTTTTTTTTGCCAAATAATACTTCATCTGGATTTCTCGTTTTCGGAGCTTGGACCTCGAGTTTTTAGATTGGCGACAGGATCGTGTTTCAGACGGAGCTACGGCACCGCACCGTCTATGTGTGTATATATAAGACCTGAGGGGTTGTAATGGAAACTCACCACATGCCGAACTGCCATTCAATGTCTCTTTTATCTTTTAGTCTGCCACATATAGCTATCCTGGGCATTCACTTAACTCGCTATCTGACACACTATCAATGAGGAATTCTTTTTTGTCTTATAGTAAATATATCCCTGATTTAGTGTGGATAGAACTGGCCTCAAATATGACCTATACAATAATCTCCCATCCATTTACTTTACAGTTGTCCTTTGCCACTGAAGCGTCGCCTCACAAATTCAATATCGTCAATGGGGCAATTAACTACGTCTATTAGAGGGAAGAGACGCAGCAAAAACAGAAGAGCAGACACAAATGACTTAGCCATATGTTGACCCGGTATCACTGCCACAGCGACCCAGCATGCCTCCCTCGTGTTGCTTTCTGGCTCACCGGAGTCACTCTTGACTGTGGAAGTGTGTTACTCAAACAACTCAACGACAAGTTCATCAATGCAAGAAGTGTGAGTTAATGTTTGTTTAAAGACGACTCGGAGACAGCGGATGTGTTTGCCGTAACATCACCCTTGTGGACAAAGATCACAGCTAAGCCTGCGAGCTGCTCCATCACTGTATTGTGTTGTATGATGTGTTCTGTGGCTTTAGAGGGAGCTTTCAAACGATTGTCAGATCCAGTGTGTTTGAAGCTTAACCCATGCGAGACACTAAATGTATCTCTTGTCAGTTCGCTGCCTTTATGGAAGTACAATACTAAATCCTGCTCCCATGTATGTGTCTTGATCACAATTCTTTAGAAAACAAATCTAAGGGATCTGTATCAAGATTTGTTTGTTTTCAAAGTGGTAACTATTGGCAGATATAGATGGTTATCAGATTTTTTAGACTCCCAATTATCGGTAACGCCGTCGGCCTCATATTGATCAGGTTGGAGGGACTTTATTGGGCAAGACAACCTATGTAAAAACTAAAAAAAGTTAATAATGTAAAGAAACCAGAGAGCCAGGCCACTTTCACCAACTCTTTTCCAATGACAGTAGCTAGCAGCACAAGCTCCAAAAGCCGCTGCATCTAGCGAGAACACTGAGAACCTGTCTCAAGTCCCTGTCAAGCAAGCAGCTTTTGGATGAATTATTTATTTATTTTTGGTCAGTCCATTTGATTTATTGATTGCCGTCGGGATGTAATGACAATTTCAACAGATAAAACAAATAAAATGTTCTAGAAGAAGATTACCAACCCTACCTTTAACAATTAGAAATATCAGTTGACAGAACACATTTTTACTGCTTGTACATCTTGGGTCAAATATAACATGTTGATGAACAGGAACAAAGATGGTTGTTCTTTGGTGGAACTCACCTTCCCAAGTCTTAAGTTGCAACATTAAACCAGCGTGAAGAGAAGGGCTGTTACTATATTTACAGGTCAGAATGCTTCATGGTATTGTTGCAGTCAGTGCCATCAGAGGACAATCGTCTGTTGTGAACTCAAAGAGAAACTGCTGTCACACAGCCCTTTCAGCACATTGAAGTTCATTTACCACGTTCAAACAATTCCCCATTTACACATAAATCACCATTGCCCATACAGTCTCTTATTATAACACTCTTAATGGCACCTATTGCACTGAGCTTTTGCATATTCAGTAGCTTAGTGATATGGGCTCTGTATGAGATCAGAGTCCTGAACTATGGTTTGGTCAGGAACACTCGGTGTTTTGCAATTAATCATTTAATCATGTCCTCTGATGTATGTCAAAAAAAGTGTTTGCAAAAATCAAAGTTGTTTTTCCTCTCTCTTTCTCAGATGAGCTGAAGAAGCAGTTAGCGTTGCAGAGGGGGCAGAGGGCAGCTCTTGGTAAGATGAAATCAACAATGGATATTCCCACGGCAACAAATGTAACCATGTGTCTGTAGACGAGCAGCATAATATCCCACTCCATCTACCCACACCGACAGCTAAACAATGCACGGACGCTTGAAGCAATTAAACGCATCGTAATGCAAAAAATCTCCACACATCTGCACTCTTACAGATCTCTTTTAGACAAGTTTGTCACAAATAACAGCTCTGTTTATCATCTTTTTGATATTGAGCTCCCTTCAGAGTGGGGCTGTAAACACTGCCAACGCATCGTGGGTGCTCCTGCACTGTGTGTGCAGCGGTGCCCACTTCAAAGCCTTTGCAGTAGTCCTCACTGACTGAAAGCTTAGTGACCAAAGACTGGGCGTCACAGCTCTAAGTCTCCCTCATTTTGCTCTTTTCTGACCATTTTGATCAGTGACATAAATGCTTTGATGAGGAAATCTGCTTGCAAAGCACACAAACATCTCCCTTCCAGTTCAGGCTTTTGTTGTTATTTCCAGTCCCGCATCAGAGAACACTTGGCCTCTGTTATCCAGGGCCAAGTACTTAAAGCATCGTCTTTGAAGGAAACGCACGCTTACTAGCTTCTGGACTACCACAGAAGAAGAAAACATTATGACTGTATTTTTTATTTGATCTACAGTATGTCCTCATTTCTATCTGCATTTAAAACATTTGCCGTGTCTTGTGTCCAATTCTTCCATAGGTGTAACGGAGAATCGCCCAAAGGTTGAGGAAGAGGTCGACCCGGTTGAAGAAAACCTGTGCAAACACATCGAGCAGGAGAAAAAGGCGTGAGTGTAGTGAAAGGGCATTTCAATGTATTACATACCAAACATTTCTCCCAAGACACTACTCAGATTGATTAGACACAGCAGATATTGTGTAACGTGGACACGAGATGAATCTGGTGCTGCTAATACCCCCCATCAGTTACAAGAGCACCATTGACCATCTAAAAGCGCTGAGGACCGAGATTGAGCACCTGCAGCTGTTGTTGGAGAGGGCAAAGGTCAAGCTCCAGAGAGACTTCCATAAGTGGTGGAGCCAGGAGGCTTCCAGCATGCAGGTGACTGACCTTACTTTTCTCCACCTATCTATGTGACAACACCACATAAAGCTTCTGTAAGCATGACAGCTGGAGTGCCAAAGATATGTTTTCTGAAATTAGCCAGGAAGGCAGTGTCCGTTCATCTTTGTCTCTGTATCTATGACTGTTTTCTTTTGTGCGTTTTCTCAATATTGGCCTCCGAGGACACGCTAGCGTGTGCGTATAAGCTGATCTGCATGTGTCTCTGACTCCGGAGGCTTTTACGGCACCAGTGTGACCCTTGCAGGCTCTGTTGAGCATCACGCTGAATGGGCCCTGGTGGGAAGATGTGTAGGAGAAAAATTACACGGGAATTCGTTTTTTTACAGAATTCCATGTGGCCCCAAACAACGGCCTGGAGAGCAGCTTAGAGAAGCAACACAGCAATAGCATCAATACAGTCTCAGCAGAGTTCTAACAAGGACAACATGTTCATGAGGTTTCTCAGCAACACAGCAGGGGATAAGGAGTGAGTCAGCGTTTATTTCAGTCCTAAATAACAATTTAGTGTTTGTGCTTGGGATGGTCCTGATGTTTTAAAGTGGAGTTGAATGAGGTACTTCTCCATGGTCAGTGTATTACCTACTGAAGATGGAGCAACAGACAAGAAGTACCAGCACGGGAGCAAAGGTGTGTACTGCTGTGGACGTATTTTAGACACCTAAAAAATCTGTATCGGTGTAAGTGTACGCTATATTTCTAATATTTTCACTGCTTTACCTTGCCACCAGACAGCCCTTTTCGTCCAGGAATTGAAGTCGCTATCTATGCTCTCTTCAAAGCCACCAGACTCCTTTGGCAAAAACATACAAGTAATTTTACCTCGCAGAACACAGGAGTTGCTGGTCTACAGCTGCCTCTATCGGTTAGTTTGTTTGTGTTATTGGGTGACTTTGGTTAGATCTGATCAGCTGGCAACCTCAGTAAACATTGTAAACGTGTGTTTTTGGTCTCAATCGCTGGTTTCAGGTAAATGATGGTCCATTTAGAGTCAAATAGACCATAAAGCAGGGGATGCTTTAGGGCGGGGCTACCTTCTGATTGACAGGTCGCTACCCTACCAGAACCGTATACAACGTCTCTACATCAGTCCTCCGTCATCCGAATATGGTCACTTATATTCACTCGTTGCAAAAACGCCAAGATGGCAACGGCCAAAACGCCAAACTAGAGGCTTCGTCACGATGACTACGTCCACTTATTATATACAGTCTATGATTCTGATTCATTTAAGTCACACAACAACACAAACAACCTAACTGATGGAGGCAACGATAGACCAGACACTCCTGTGTTCTGCGAGGTAAAATTAAATATCTGTTTTTGTGAGACGATTTTGTGGCTTTGAAGAGAGCATCGATACCGGCTTCAGTTCCTCGTAGGAAAGGGCTATCTGACTTTAAGGGAAAGGGAAATATTCTAAAAATAGCGTACACTTAAACTGATGTTGATTGCTTTAGGTGTCTAAAATGCATGTTGCTGCTGCCCCCGTCCACGGCAGTACATCTTTTGCTCATGTGCTGGTGCTCCTGTCTTGTTCTCCAAACTGAGGGCGTACCAATGGCCGTATACTCTAGGTAATACACCAGCTATGGATAAGTACCTCATACAACCCCACTTCTAAAAATCCAAACTGGCCCTTTAAGAGACTTGTACGATATAATGAAAGACAACTATTTGCAAAAGCTTGAAGAGAAAGATGAAAATTCCCAAACTAAGAACACATACAGAGAACTGAGTCTCTGGTCTCACACACACTTTGCTTGGGCTTGACGGCTGTTGTGCACATTTGGGAAATCAAACACAAAGAAGATGTTAAGCAGCATCATATGACCTGCAGACACTGCTGGCGTTTTACACTTCTCTTATGAATGGAGAGCAATATCGCCAGGTTTTGGGAATCTTTCACTGGAAAGAAGAGGAAGTCTGACAGAATTTTACATGTGCAGTTTTGGATCTTCCAAGCAGGAAGCAGGCTCTTTTTACAGCTGTGTTTGTCCATTTATTGTTCTGTTTTTGGAAACCAGTACACATGCAATTGATCAAACTTTGAGTCAGAGATGGAGCAAGACAACACAAAATACCTGGAGGTCTTCTGTTCCCCCCAGCTCTAAGTCACATGTGGCCCCATTGTGTTTAACTGTCACCAGTATGGAATGATGTTTTTGAAATAGTTCAATGGTTGTGACTAGGAGTCAGAGGCCACGGCAAGATGTCACACAGGGTCGCCACATGGAACCTTGCAGCTGCCTTCGCCTAGCACTCCAGGATTTCGGTGAGACACATTTTGATGATGATGACTTTGTCTTTTTGTCCGTCGTTCGATTCCGCCCTTAACAGATGTAAATGTAGATGTAGTGGTCGTGTCACTCACTGCTCGTTTCCATGGAACAAATATTGAACAAATGTTGAAAGATAATGTCATTGTGTTTATTTCGCTTCACCTACCAGGGGATGATTGGCCAAGTGCTATTTGACATCCCATGTCTGCTACAAGTCTACCATGACAACATTATGACGTAGATATTGTTTCACATTCCCAGAAACAATGACCAAAATATTTGTCCAGACGTTGGCCATTTTCAGTACTCGCACTGCAGCAGGTTGCCTGCAGAGCACTGAATTCAGTTTCTTCAAAAACCTTAACCTGAGAAGGTTATACATCCCGCTATAGTTAGTTATGTCTTCCAGGCGTAACGGTTCAGTCGTGTATGTGTGCGTGTTGTATCTGTCTGTCTGTCCACAGCTAACCTCATATACTGCTGATCAGCCTGATATTTTCTGTGCTCATTAATAACTGTATGCTCAAGGACCTCTTGTGGTTGCTGTGATTCACACTTTTGTAAAGCATATTTTATTGACCGTTTTATACCCCCATTGACTCCTCACTGCTCTTAACCGACAGGTTAAAAGCGACCAATAATATTTTCCGTAGCAAAAATGCACTTCCAGCAATGAGCTAGGCCTTACCTAGTCTGTTGCAGACCCATGTCGTTGCTCAAAAACCGACATTAATAGATAAGTTCGGTCTCATTTTGAACCAGAGCATCTGCTCATCATTTAGCATTGTGGGCTGTGAGGAGACGTTACAAACCTCTAAACTAAAAGTGAAATTGTCGCTACTGTCACTACAGTAGCAAGGAAGCTCGTTGTCGATTAACTGATCTTAAATGAGTTCATCGATCCATTTTCTTCCAAGTATACGGGTCCAACTTGCATTAATACTATTAATTATATTATCTGAAATTACTGTTATATACGTATAAGTAAATGTGATATAATAATGAAAAATCACCTAGGCCATATTGTCCCTACTAAAACAGGTCTACTATTTGATTTTGAAAAGGTCCTAGAGGTCCAAAATTTAACTTGAACCTGAATAAACCCAGTGTGCATACAATGTTACAGTGACAGCTACGTTGCACTGTTGCTCCCTCTTGTGGTTAAGATGAGCACATGTATGTGGTGATACTGAGAAACGAAGAGAGACCACTATTTACATAGTGTATGCAGAGTCAATGCACTAGCATATCCCACATGTTTGAATTAGCTCTTAAGTCTATACATACAGCCTGGACCTGGAGGTTTTATAGCCGCGCGGTGTGTTTTCTCTGAACTTTTTATTTATTTGTGAAGTAATGTCTCCAAATTCTACTAACCAATCGAAGACCAGGGGTCTCGCTTGAGCGCTGCTGCTGGAACAACCACAGTAAAACACTCTCACTTTGTCCGTCACTCCAACAACCACTTGTAGAGCAGAGATACTATTGTTGTTGTTGTTGTTGTTTTTACAGTGCTCCATGATATGAGGAGCTGTTACCTGTTAAGGTTGTTCTTTCTTGTGCCTCTCTTTAAAAAGGTTGATCTGAAGTCCTTAGAGGTCAATAAACCGCCATAGGATTATATATCAATATTGTTGAGTTTCATCTCTTAACCAACATCAGTCTTGATCATAACTACCAAAATATTCATTTCAATTCATAAGGGAATGTTTTAAATACCAGTTTGTTTGCACAATACCACTGTTGGTATTGTGCACCAAAATGTGATTATTTTCTGTACACTAAATGCTTTTTTTTCACAGTCTGGGATATATCAAGTTTTTAGCAGCAACACTGATTCTGATGCGACTGTGGCTAAGTGGAGAGCAGGGTCGTCCTTCAATCAGAGGATCGGCGATTCGATCCCCGGCTCCATGTCGATGTGTCCTTGAGCAAGACCCCAAAATTGCTCCCGTAGCTGTGCCTACGGTGTATGAATGAGATAGTTTAATAGGCAGGTGGTACCTAGCCCCTGTCATTAGTGTGTGAATGGGTGAATGATGACAAATAAGCACTTTGAGTGTTCGGAAAGACTAGAAAAGTGCTGTACAAGTACAGTCTATTTACCGTTGTATCTACAGCAATGCCCCCAGTGTAAACGTGAGAAAATGGCTCTACCTGCTGGAAACTAGTACAAACTAAATTTCTGAAGACAGGGCTCTGGATTGAACGCCTCATGTAATAGAATGCATGATATTATACTGTAATGGCTGTGGGTTCAGAAAGTCGAGAGTGTCTGTATTTTGGCATTAAGGCATTTTTAACAGCCAACATGATCAAAACTTTCTAAATGAAAACACTTGAAAACGCTCCCAGTGAGGCACAAGGGTTAAAGCGTTTCACACAAGAACAGTTAACAAACATTTTACTACAAAACAAAGGATTTGCTACAAGTTAGAGAATACTAAGCCTTGATTTGTGATACAAAACTGAAGAACTTCTGCTGATGTTATCATACTACATTACACGCATGTACATTTTCAGGGCCCTCTCCACCACCAAGCTCTCATCCTCCTCTATTCCCCTGACTGGAGACCAGCAGACTGATGCTGACATCCTGGCCTTTGTCAAAGCCAGGCAAAACCTCCTGAACAGAACAGGTAATACGCACGCACACGCGCACACACAAATACAAGATGTAATCTACTCACAAAGCTTTCAAACAATATGCATTCTGCATTCAACGCTGCCCTCTGGTGGTGTGATACCTCACAACACTTTTGAGCTTTTGAAAGTTGTTTTTTTATTAATACACATCACATTCTATATGTTCCATACTGCGCTGGACTGTAGGGAATTCCTTTTTTGGTGAAGACCCCATATTTTGACACAAACGGGTCTCACAAAACTCCCTCACCCACTAAGCAGCCTCACCCTTTCTAGCTCTACGACGACTCTTCTTTAGCTCTGACGTGGTTCTTCTCTCCTTTGACCCTCGTGTAGCTGCTTACTTTGGCACACAGGAAAGTGGACTTGGCAGTCTTGTGGTTTGCCACTAGATATTCAGAACGGCTGAGGTCATGTGAACAGACTGAGCGATGGCCAGACAGAGAAACAGTCCTCTGAAGGCTTTCTTTCTTTCTTTTCTTTCTTCCTTTCTTTTCTTACCCCACGTCGGCAAGGACTACTCATTTCACGCCTCTTTAACCTGGCACTACTAAGCTGGACAGCGACTGTGCTTTGACAGGAAAGCCCCTCTCTTTGGCTGTTTGGTAACCCCTGTGTGGCGCTATCCCTCCTATCAAAACAGCTTTAAAAGGCACTAGAGCATGCTGGGATGTGTAGGGAACTTGGCTTTAATAAAACAAACAGCACAAGTTGAGATTGGCTGTTCCTGTAGTTGTAAGTCATAGTTTAAGGGTGTTTCATTCAGGGATTGTTACTCTGAAAATAAAGACATTAAAAACAAACACAATACAAAAATGTTTGAGTTTGTAAGACCAAGCCAAAGCACATTGTCTTGTCATATTGCTTTTGGGTCATTTTCTTGCTTATTTCTCTAGTACATCTTACAACCATAGACTGTATGTAAGAAGTGTCGCTGTGACGGTTTTGAAGGGTTGTGTCTAGAGGATTATCCACAGGTTGTAAAACTCTGGCGAGAGTTATATTAGGTCGGCAAGAGACAAGTCTTGCAAGTGTGTTTTTCAAATTTTCGCAACTTGTGGTTTTTGGCCGTCGCCATCTTTGTTTTTTGCAACCACAGTGGAGAAGACTTGACACTAACGATTGAGCCCATAAACTTACAAAGTTTACTGAGGGAATAAATCAAGAGAGAAGTAGAGTCATTTTCTCATAGACTTCTATACAACCAGAGGAGTCGCCCCCTGATGGTCAGTAGAGAGAATTTGAGTTTAAGGCACTTCTGCGTTGGCTTCACTTTTCAGAACAGGAGGTGGCCGCCTGATGTCAACTGAATGTCTAATCTGTCTTGTGTTTTTTATTTTTTATTTATGTATTTCAGGTCAACATCAGTAATAACAAGTTCTGACATGAATTTATCGTCATCTGACTGCTCGTACCACCTCCACATCTGTCCTAAAAACGTGTATAAAACACTATCGAGAAAAGATGGACTTTGAATCAAGATGTGTGAACAAATCATCTCATCTGGATCCAAAACATACTAGCTTTCACCTAAAATAAGAGATCTCATCACAAGCCTCACATCCTGTCTGACTTTATTTGCATACACACACCGGAGAGTATGCCTTTGGCATAATGTGCAGCAGAATAAATCACAGCCTGCGCCGGCCATTTGATCTGAACAAATGTTGTCTCAAGATATCAGACGAAGGAGCGGGCAACTGGAAGCCAGTTGGCTCCAATATTTGTTTAAAGAAGAAAATCGTCACAGGAAGTTTCCACATGCACAATGACAAATGCATTTTTCATTTCTGTCTGCTTTCATTTTATTCCACATGTAACACATTTTGTGTAAAATGTTGTAAACAGAGGTATGTCAAATGTTTACGGATAAATATAAATCTGCAGAAAAGATGAAAAAATTAAAAAATAAAGCTACAACACAGTAGAGTATACTTTTACTAGCCTCCATTGTTTATGAGATTATTCAGCATGTGAAGTTGGCACTGACAAACACATGATGTCAGCTGTTTGCTCCCCCACTACCTTTCTGCCTGTCCTGTTCAGTTTTGTGAACGTTCTGATCGATGAAATAGCAGAATGGACTCCCTTAAAATATTCTTCACAAACTACAGCCATGAAGGGTATAGATGTTTAGTTTCATTAGTCATTAGTTCAAATACTAAAATTGATTCCACATTACGCTGGTATATAGAAATCCCCCCTTAGATACATTACAAATGCAGTATTGAAGAGTTCTCCTTAAAACACAAGCCTGTATCACATAGTACATGAGATGATGAAAGCAAATTATATGAGCAAAATCAATTCTTGTGTAGCTGTTATTTAATGGGTAATCTGTTCCTTAAAATACATCCGTCTGTGCTCACTTCTATTGAGGGACGTGGGGAGGTGGAGCCTATCCCAGCATGCACTGGGCAGAAGGCAGGGAAACACCCTAGAAATGCATCTGTACAGGGCTTCCTTAAGATGCAGTATTTCAAATTCAAATAAGGTTAAGAACATTTCGTAGCATGGAGTATTGATTATTATGTATTGAGCTGAATGGATGCTTATATTCAATTATGGCAACATTTCATTGAATAGTTCAGTGCAGATAAATAGCAGTCAAACTATCCGACCGCCCCGGAGCTCCTGACATTCACTGTATCCGTAAACGTCGGCGGTAATCAAAATCGGCCCATCCCGGTTCAGACACACCTTCCCTGGACAGAAAACAACCTGTGAAGATTGGAGGCAACCTGTTTGCATAGCTTTGCCTTGATTTGTTTGGCAGATGACAAGCAGCTGCACAATTTGCATCCAGTTGCCTGGGAGAAGGAGCCCTCTTTAATTAAGTCATCTGTTATTTCTTTCAGTAATGGATTTGGACTTTATATATCTGACCACTTAAAGTGCTGTACACTACATGTTAACATTCACCCATTCGCTTTACCTCTGAGCCACAGATTTCAGTGACTTTCTAAAGAAATATTTCCACCTCAGAGGCAGGGGTAGCTAATTAATGCGTTTTGGTTTTACACCAATTCCACCAGCCCAGAGGCTGCTGTTCCATTTCAAGTGTAAAATTTGTTTTTAACCCTCTGGTTGATTTTGGCTAATTTCTGCAGACTTTCTATGCATTCCATTTCTTTTTCCATCTTTGTTTTGCATATTTTAAACACCACATGCATGGCTTCTGTTTCTCAGCACAAATGCAGCTATAAGTCTGAAGTATGAAGCTGCCAGGAACCCCAAAAAAACATATATATTCATTCTTGCTCTAAATATTATTATAGAACAGTTCTAGAATTTATTTATACAGCAGAAACATGTAGGAAATATAGTGCATTTGCATGTGTGTACATTTTATTTAAGCTTTTTCATATACATACATATGTATGCCTTTAACTTTCTCTCAAAAAATGCATTTACACTGCCACCAAACCGGCTGTGATCCCGGCGCTGGGATTTGTGCTAGCTGATTTTGAGTTGCTAGGTCTGTCTACAAAGCTGCGGTAGGGGGTGAGGCTGAGGAACCTGAGAGTGCGCTGGCCTGCTAATTATTCTACGTCGGTAAATTCATCAAATTCAGTGGCCGTATTGCTATTTTCTAAGCTACTGTGTCTGTCATCTTTTGTGGAGACTGACCTTCATTTAGCTTTTGTAGCAACTCGAATTCAGCCAGCATTAAAACCCCAGCATCAGGGGTCACAGCGGGCTGGTGGGTCTCATCTGTGTAAGGGCGGCAGCAGAAAGTTTGCTGATCCCGCTGGGAGCCGGGGCGGTCCAGGATCAGACCTCTGACACTTGGTCTTGCACTGGCTGATTTTGAGTTGCTACTGAAGCTAACTGAAGGTCCGTCTCCACGAAAAAGATTTTTATTAAAATCAAAGTTATGTTCCTATGAAGAAAACATACTCAGTGTGTTGACCAATGAATATACAGCCTCCAGAGGGTGTGTTTAATAACTGTTGTAGCATTGGGACAACATATTAGGCTACATAATGTCATGATATGTAAGTAGCATCTTTGGAAAGTTATTTTCAGGAAGACAAGCAGTGACTTTGGGACACCAACAGCAGGACTGGAAGTTGTTATGATAATTATAGCTGTCATTATTGGCCTCTTCTCTGAAGTCGATTATTTTCTTACATCTTCTCAGGCTATTTTAACATGCCAGCTTTCTAAACACTGCAGCCATAAAACCCCGTTAAGTTCTCTTGTGACACATCTTTCAACTCTTTGGTTTATGGCCCACAGTCAAGTAGTGCTCCTCTCACCTCTCCACAGTCCACAATTCAAAAGCAATTTCTGCAAAGTAATTTCAGGAATCCAGTAGTTTGGTTGAAATAGTCCTCCGATAAAATGACTCCCCTGCAATGTTGTATTGTATTGAAAGGCTCTGGTATCAGCGCTGTGGGTGCTCAGACAACAGTCGGGTAAAATATTAACTTTCGTTCCGCTGACAAGATGCTGCCACCGCTTCTTTATTAGTGGAAACGGTTGAAAGTGTATGTGTGTGAGTCCAGATGTCGTGCTAATGGTGAAGAGGGGTGTGATCGTTACCCGAGCAACCCATAAATCAAAGCCCAGACATCTATGATACTCAGACCAATCAGAGTAAGAGCATTGAGTCGAGATCTTTTACCTTTAGAGGATTATCCAGTTAGAGCCGTCACCCCAAGATGCCAAACATCAACTTTTTCTCACTGTTGCTGTGATTTAAATCTGTCTGTAAAAGCAATTTGAATACATTTTTGTTTCCATTTTTGACTCTTTCCTACTCACTCTTTTGGAGAAGAATGCCACACTCTGCAGTAGTGGAAGCAATCTTTAGGGAGCTACCCATGAGATCTGTGTATTTCATCAAGTCTTTGATTGTTAGTCCTTTCTGAAGTGATTGACCTCTTCTCTGAGCTCGCGCATCGTTTGGGTCCATTCCGGTGCTCGAGGAGGTTGATGGCGAGGTTCCAGTTGGTGCGGGTCAGAGTGAACTGGACAGTATCTTTGATTGTGGCCCACTTTACATACCTGCTGGTTGGGGCCATCATCTTCCAGATACTGGAGCGGGAGGCTGAGAGCAACAACCGGAACTACTTCCAAGTGGAGAAGTTGAACTTCTTGGCTAATTACACCTGCCTGGACGGACCGGCCTTGGAGAAGTTTGTTCAGGTTGACTTTCTTTGCAGTTCTTCAAGGAATTCATGTTACATAACTGCAATGGGGAGTTCTTGTCACAGAAATTGAGAGATCAATTTTATAATTAGGTGCATAGCAATAAATGGTGTTACAGTAACCTGACCTGATAAATCAATAAGTGGGTCATGATCCAAGATATTTACGGAAGGGATTAATAGAGTATATCGTCAACACGAGGTAAGTGTGATCTTATACACTTCTTTGTTCGCAGGTAATTTTAGATGCCTGGGAAAAAGGAGTGAATCCCTCAGGCAACTCAACAAACCCCAGCAACTGGGATTTCAGTAGCTCCTTCTTTTTTGCAGGCACAGTGGTCACCACTATAGGTAAGCATCTTTACATTATTCAGCATTTTAACGGTCCGATTTGATGAAAAAGTAATGACAAACCGTTGCCTTGTCTGCAGGCTACGGCAACCTCTCCCCCAGCACTGTATCCGGGCAAGTGTTTTGTGTGTTTTACGCCCTGTGTGGAATCCCACTGAACCTGGCCTTCCTTAAACAGCTGGGCAAGTGTCTCACCATCCACCTAGGTCGACTGGAGAGGGGAATGGTCTCAGTTGTTCCGCACAAGGTACGGACGCATTAGCCACTAGCCGCTACTAAAACATCTGGGATATGGTTTCTAGACATCTTTGTAGTCATTACCAGCTATATTGGTATTGTTTTTGCCTTTTACGTCTGCGGTCCTGGAGACACCTACTGTAGCGGGAACATATCACAGCAACATTCTTACTCCCAACTCGACAGATCCCGACGCTTGGTCAGTGTCTCTCGGCATCAACGCTCTAGGTTCCCCTCCAGCGTCAGTTTTGGACCCAGGGACGGCATGTCAGTTTCCACTCATTATATGCATAATGTATTTTAAAAATAAACTTCCGTCTTCACAGGAAGTAAGTTTTAGGCAACAAACCCACTCAGTTAGGGTTAGAAAAGGATCGTGGATGACGTTAACTTGACTCACTAACGTCCCACGTATAAATAAGTTAAATTTGAGTTTCACACGGGACACAAACAGCGGCCTCCTTGGTGCACCACCCCTCCCACCTACCCTTAGCGGACTTTAGCAGTCTTTATTTTATGTCGGTTGCTCTGACCGTCAAATGATGTCATGGATGGGTTTACATTAGCTGAAAGCCCTGTGCGTCTCATACAGACGATAAAGGGTGCATCCGTGCGTCGATATCAGACGCTGAGGGACACTGACCAAGGAGTGAGAACGGGTTAACTACAGAGCTGGTTTTGAATACTTTTCCAGGCGTTTATATTTCTCACTTGTGTAGTTGAGATCATGATAAAGGTTGAGTTTCAAGATGGGTGTGGTCCGAGCAAGGGCTCTGAAAACAGGGGGGCAGGAAGCTCGAAGTGATTGCCCCTTTCCCACTTTACCCCCCTAGTCAGATTTGGCGTTGCGGCTGGTGTGAGCCCATCCTATCTAGTTTTTGCTTTGCATTTGCTAGCCATCACTGCGGCGATCAAACCTATACAATATGCCCAGAAAAGTCCTCTTTTCATGCCTGACTGATGCCTCTGGATCTCACCTGTTTCTTTCCTAGCAAACGGTTGAGGCCCTGGCCGTGAGCTTGTTCTTGATTGCAGGCAGCCTGCTGTTTTTGGTCATTCCTCCTCTGCTATTCAGTTTTGTGGAAGGCTGGACGTTCGGCGAGGGCTTCTATTTCTCCTTCATTACCCTCAGCACCATTGGTTTTGGAGATTATGTAGTGGGTGAGTAGAGAGAGCAAACAAACACTAATGTGGTGGAAAGATCACGTTGATGCCCTTTAATGCTTTGAGACATTAACTGTGTTGTAATTTCAATGTATAAAGGAAGAAAATCGACACTCTGACCTGCTGTCTTTATCTGGGATGATCGAACATGTTCTAACAATGTTAATTCCTGTAGGGACCGACCCGGGCAAGGAGTACATCTCTCTGTACCGGAGCCTTGCAGGCATATGGATTATATTTGCCTTGGCTTGGCTTGCTCTTATCCTCAACATGGGAGCCAGAATAATGGAGCATGTGATTGGCCTGACTCATCCAGGCTTCAAGAAACAAGAGGAGGAGGAGGAGGAGGAGGACGTGTCATCCAGTAAACTAGAAGACGCGTCAAAGATCTGATGGTGGACTGTAGATGGGAAATCTACTTGTCTATATTCTTCATGTAAGATTCTGTACATACTACGGTACAGTGAGCAAGCAGATGTCGCAGTTATTAGCAGAAACTGCTTTTGTAAGATATTTGCTATTGCTATCTGTGTCCGCCCTAACATTGTCATGCTGCTACTACTACTGCTACTACTACTACTACTACTACTACTGCTACTACTGCTCCTGCTACTGCTACTGCTACCACTGCCATGATTTTCCCTAAAGAAATCAAATATAAAGTTGTAAATGTTCTTCTGTTGGCCTAATATTTAATTCAGAGTATTGAAGACTACATGGCATTGTTGGGGATCCTTGCTTTGCAATTAGAGTAGCCCAGACTAGTATGGTATGGATTCACTCTACATACAACAAAAATTTCAAGATTTCAAGCTTCAAGATTAGTAATACTTTATTAATTTTTATCTTATTATTCTCAATCTTTTCATTGTCTTTATTCTTATTTTCTTTATTTCTTAATTTATTACAGTTGAAGAACAATTATATACAAAATAGGATGGAGGCTCTAGGATGTTTGTTTTTTTCTTTGATGATTATTGTGTTTTCCCCAAATGATTTAAAAGCATTATATTATTAAATGGCCTGAAAAATAGTGCATATGGCTGCTTAAGGGACCACCCTACTAGGTTTGTATTGAGCCCTGAGTCTATCTCTGCACCTGGGAGTAACCTTTGAGAACAACTCACAAGTGATCATGTGATCAAGAGTAGGGTTAACCAATTAGAAACAAGGATTTAACCTATGTCTGCCTAATTGTTCATTCTGTAAAACATCCTCCGATTTTTACTAGGATGTAATTCTGCAAAAATGTGCTTTTCATTTTTTATATTAGAAAATAACATATACAATATATACATATATACTATATATTATAATATTGTATAATTCTAACAAAATAACAGCTTAAAATACATCTAATACATAAACAGGGATTAATAATAAGATTTTCCTTTTTTTGTTTGATAAATACAGGTTCATTATAAATTCATAATATGAAAACGTGTTTTGTCTCAGGTAGAAATCATGTTTTTCCATCTTCGACTTGTGAATTTCTGCTGAGCTAGGAATCTGTGTTTTTTTTGTACTCTTGTTTTTATTGTATGCTACCCAACAGCAATTAGAATTACAGAGCACCCATGTGTAGGCTATATGTGTGTTTTGTGTGTGATCACGTGAGTCCACATCTGCGTTTGTGTACTGATGGTAAACTCTGGTGAATTGAGCACGGAGGGCTATCTAAAACAAACACATTAATCAAGATGTTGGTGTCAGGGTGACCTGAGAGCACACAGGACTGATCCCAGAAAGGCAGCTGGAAGCTGGGAGGAGGCCTTTTGCCCGTCATGCTTTGTCATTATGTTCACTCAAAACTCTGTTAGCAGAGCGACAACTGTCCCTTTCTGTCTTAAGACCGGTCAGTAAGACGACTGTCATCCTGAAGAATGTAACGCAACTGCAATATAGCATCATATATAACGTGCAGTAGTTATTTTTTTGCTCAGCTTGTGCAACGTCTCAACAAGCCAACTACTGCGACCGGTCTTGAATGGACCCCTGCCATGACTCCATGACCTCATAGACTATAGCTCATTTTGTCAAGAAAATTTGACCATACCCATATTAGTCGTCACCTATAGCCCGACATTGTGCAGGTGTCTCTCCCTCTTCTCATTTCGCCCCGCTAGATTTGCATGACAGGCCATTGGAGTGGTTGAGACAGTAGCGCGGGTGGAGGTTCATTTGCCTGCAATGCACGGAAAGACGGGAAGCCAAGTAGGTACACTCTCACTCCTCACTGTTCCCGGCTGCAGAGGTCGAGACACCGAGCTTGCCTGGATCCCACGAGTTCTACCAGGGCTTCCGAGATGAGGATAAAGGAAATGTTCAATTTGGCGTGGGTGCCCTCCATCCTCATGCTCGGGGTGGTCTACGTGACCTACGTGCTGATCGGCGGGGTGGTTTTCTGGAAGCTGGAGGGGGATCTCGGTCAAAAGGACATCGGTCTCCTGCTGCTGAACAAAAAGACGCTGCTCACGAGGTACAGCTGTCTGAACCAAGAAGGCCTGGAGGCGGTGGCTCAGGTGAGGCACGGGACGTCAAAACGATGGCAGGTTAATGAATCCTCACCCTTTTCTCCCAGGGTGAGGACGAGACATGAAGAATGTAGTTTTAAATGTTTTTCATTACTCTTTGCATCAGGCAGTTGATACGTTTTGCTGCCAAAACAATCACTTTTACTGATCTAAAATACATGTAAAACTCATATTGACCGATCACATGTTTTCTATGTTTTTTACTTTCCCTTCTAATAAATCATTAGATTAGCTGAAGCCCCCCTAAAATGTTCTTCAACCCCCCCAAATAATTTGGCTTTAATAAAAAAAAAAAAAAAATTTGGTGATGCCATTAAATTAAACTATTGTTTCTCATATGGACAAGTTATTTATAACTCTAACATGCTACATATGTGTGTGCGTTCTGGTTTGTATGTCTCCTCCCTGTTCAAATTACAATCCAACAGCCTATCATCATACTTAACGACATAAAGTTGACACTGTCAGGTCCATTCTCCATCCATTGTGTGCGGTCCCTTTAAGAATTAGGATTTGGGAGTGACGCGGATATGAAAGCTAGTTTATCCATCTTTCCTTTACAAGCAGGAAAATTATTTCTCTCTTTATTTGAGAAAAGTTCATATTTGTGTTGTCAGATTTCACTATGACCCTGAAATTCTGTCTCTTGTGTTATCATATACCGAATGCAAGCAAAATTACAGAGCAAAATCACACTCTATAAACTGTCTGAAACAATGGATATCCATGGCCCCAAATGGGCCCCAAAAAAATTGCCGCTCGCTATGCACGCAAACATGCCACTCCCCTTGGAGCTAAGCCCCCCCTGTCTTTCAATCCTAGAAACGCCCCTGCATTCAGGTATGATGACAACAGTAGTGGGACAATTCAGCAGTACAGTGTACAAGAGCAACAAACTAATCTGCCAGTAAAATCAGTTCCAAGCAATGAAGGGCCATTTGCAGTCACTTAGAGGTCCATTATGAGCAAAGAGGCAACTTCCTGATTGCAAATACTAGCTTCTCCAGCCTCCCAGCGCCGCTGACTTGATTTACACATCAGCAAGGTTATGCAATCTTTTCCTTGGAAACTGATGAGATTGCCTTTAGACCTTGATATATGTTTCTGAAAAAAAAAAAAAAAACATGTTCACACGCTGTTCGTAGAGGAAGTAAAACAACAGATTGTTGATAATTCTGCCAGTGGATGAGAGAAAGCCATTAGATTTGCATTGTAGATTCATATGAGTGCATCCTCATTGTACATTAAGGCATGAAGAGGCACTTTAAATCCATTAAAGTCTGTTTAGTGAAATAAGACAATCCTTACAGAGATAGATCTGTTTGGGATTAGGAAGTGTTGCATCAAAGTTAATGAACTTAACCCTTAAAAGGACAGAAATGTCAGTTAGTTTGAATTTTGCACTCAGTCCTGATCATACCAGATATTAATTCATTTTCAGAATTTTAACCCTTTAAATGACTTTGTTTACATAATGCCACTAAAAGACTAAACAAAACAAAATAATACTAGTGGGACATTTCATTTTAATTTTTTTACAGTCTGGGATATGTCAATGAATAGCAACAACATTGATTTTGGACACCAGGGAAATAGGGTTTTAGAAAATGACTCAACCTTCTGGAAAATTATAAAAACTACATTTTAGAAGACAGGACATTTTGGTCCTCAAGGGTCTGAGCATATCTCAGAGTACGTATAACTCTGTATTTTGGCTACCCAGCTTATTATAGACTTATTATTGGAAGCTTAGGTTGAACTTCCCAAATTCAAAGTAGAAAATTATACTTACACAAATGTATACCATATGCATTAACACAACCAAAATAAAACAAATATATCGCCAGTGAGTACACAGGTCTCAGACTGTTATATATTTCTTTTGGAAATATTTCCCACACTGGTGATGAACTCAAGACTGTTACATAACAGACTGTGTCAACATATCTGCTGTCCCTGACACAGTGCTGAGAGGGGTCTTCTCATGCAGACAGCTGTACTATATTGACCTAAAAGACCCTAAAGGTTTTGGATCAATACGTACACGAGTTGCATAACTGTGAGTCATAAAGTTCATGAAATACGCCATTGTTTCCATTGAGTTTGACCATTTGAGTTTGTAATTTTCTGTCTGTTTCAGGTTGTTCAAGAGGCGTCCAAAGCGGGCCTAAGTTTGAAAGGCAACTACACGTCGGACGGCTTCTGGAAATTCACCAGCTCGGCTGTGTTCGCTGCCACCGTGGTCACAACTATAGGTTAGTCGTCGCAGGATGAAACCCAAGAGATCTTTTAATCAGGCCCCAAAAACAGTCGAATTGTTCATGCAGCAAAAACACCTGTGATTTGATAATGTCAGGCTTTTCACTTGGTCAACGACCAGTTTTCATTTGATGTTAGAATAACTGAAAGTGGATTTTACACTTGTGTTTAAATGTTCAACCCATTGACCCATTTTAGACCGCAATTTCTAAATAAGCCATTGGAATAATAATAATAATTTGGAAAATTACTGTTTCATAAACGAGCTGTTTTATTTATTTTAATTATTTTTAATACATAATAAATTTATATTTATTTTGAATACATTGCTGTATTTTTCAATGTTCAAGACCACAACTTGAACTTTCAGGTTCAAATTCTTTTTCAAATGATCAAAACTATTGACATGGATTTGGCTCCATAGGACTCTTGTTAGGGGGCAGGATCTATTATGATGAATCATGAACCCTGAATGAGGACTAAGTGAACCATAAACAATAAGCACATTGGATATAATAATACTTTTGAATATCATCAACAAAAACAATAAATTGGTCGGTGAAGCTCGGTGAAGATGAGATACTGCCTTGGCCCAAGAGCCCCCTGAGAGGCTCCCGCCTGAGCCCTTCTGGCTGTAGGTAAAAAGAGTTGAGTGTTTAAACCTCTTACTGACCAATAAAAAGAAAGGCTCTCACGGTTCTTCTCCCTCCACCACAACGAGATAACACACTAACAGCTTTCAGTTTTTTGCAGGTTATGGGAACATAAGTCCCAGCTCCACCGCTGGCCAGATCTTCTGCGTGTTCTTTGCACTTATTGGCATCCCGCTCAACTTGGTGGTGCTCAACAGGGTGGGCAAGTACATGCTTGCCATAGAGAGGAACATCTCTGACTTCCTCGAGGGGAAGACCGGGCGGAAGGTGAGGAGGTCTTTAATCATCTAATCTATTGGTTAAGTCCGTTTCAGACTGCTCTGGGAGTTACTTTTTGGAACACTTCTCTCGACAGAGGTGTACACGCTTTTTCGTCCACCTGGTGTCTTACCTGTCCGGGGCAGTGCTCTTCTTTGTCGTGCCCATGATTGTGTTCCAACTGCATGAGGGCTGGACCTTCTCCCAGGCCATCTACTACTGCTTCATCACCCTCAGCACCATTGGCTTTGGAGACTTCGTGGCAGGTACGGCCAACGGATCACAGGCACATTGTGATCCCGAGTGCCAAGACCATTCACTTTCCTCTGAGCTGCATTAAAAAAAAAAGGTATTTGGTAACGCGCTGTACTCAGCTTTGTATTAACGGAGTCTTTCCTTTCCAGACAGCAATCCGGACAAAATATACCCAGAGTGGTACAGCGTCCTCATGGCCTCGTGGATCTTCTTCGGCCTGGCCTGGCTGTCCCTCCTCATCAACCACTCCATCGACATCCTGGAGCGACTCAACACCCACTTCAAACAGTGGTGGGTTGGACAGAAGCAGGAGGGCGAGTCTGGCGGCGCAGACGTCAACAACCCAGACACACAGGTGGAGGAGGAAGACGAGATCAAGAAGCCTCCAATAACTCAGTAGACTGCAAAACAAGGTGAAGATTTCAGCGAGCTGAAGTTATACAATTATCTGTCTATAGATCGGGACATGGGAAGCGGGCGTAAAGTACGGGGTATGGCTGAGCCCCGGCAGGATCTATGTGTGCATTATGAGAATGTAAAATGTTGAGAGTCTGCAATGATTCAATGTGCGGCCGAGCAATGGTTTGTCAGTTTTGATCCCTTTCTCCTTAACTAGAATATTGACTCATTTTTGTTGAGTCAGGATTGTTTGTTCGGCGGCATGCAACATGCTGTTTCGTTCTGTTAGCACTTACTGTAACTGTAAAAGATGTGACCCTCCACTCCAGTGGTTGTTGATCTACTTGGTTGAAAATAACTGATTAAAGTCTATAGGGAAGGATACTGGGTCAATACTTCCTTTGCCCCGTGTATCTGTCTGGTTAGTGGTCAGTAGAAAGCTGCAGTCAATCTGTCCGTTGCTCTTTGGCCTCTATGTGTGAGGATCACCTCACTGACCACAAGTCATTTGCCAACTCAGTTGAGATTTGACTGTCTCTGCAACAGAATGGCCCATGCATTGTGGTAATTTTGAAACATGGTTGATGTCCACAATGAAATCCACAGTCAATTGACACATGTAAATACATGTAAATAGTGAGATTTATTTTTGCATAATAGAAGTAATTAAAGCCACTGTGAGGAACTTTTAACTGGTTGTGAACCCGTCTCAATCTAATACTGATGCCTCTATATGACCTACATAAGTGAACGAGACCATCAGCTAGAAGTTTGGCTATATCTACATAGTTATTCTTATACACATCATCGGGTCTGATTCCCTGATCAGACGGAACAATTTACAGCGTGCAGGTTCACAAGAACCTCCTTCAGCTCAGACTCCGACGGGGCCTCAGGCAGCGACCAGCACACCACAGACGGACCCAGATCCGACTTCGCTGCAGCCTTTGACCTGCAGTCGAAAGCTCCGATTGGGAGGAGGAGAGCTCCACACCCAGCAGCAGTGTCTCCTCTTGCAGCCATGAGCAGAGCTTCTCCTCGCTGCTCCGTTGGTCCCTTATGGGAGCCAACACCGACAACACCATGCTGGAGACCCAGGCCGTATTGCTGGGCCTGCTGGAGAGAAGGGAGTCACTGGAGACTCTGATGCTTGGAAACACTATCGCTTTTATCCTCAGGGGCCGCCAAAATCAACCCAAAAATAAAGTTCCTCGTAGTAGCATTAAATGACCCGTTTTATTGCTAAAAGTCTCTCTGGTTTACCGTGACTTTATGAAACAAACGGTAAACGATACGAGAATCAGAGGTTTATGATCAGCTTATTTAAATGCAACCTAAATGGCAAAATAATTCAAATAATTTTAGGTGAGGCAAATGTATTTATGCTATACATTTTATTTTATAAAAATAATATATAGAAACATAATTTGTTGACCACACTAAACACAATTCTATAATGCAAACAAGTAATATCTAAAACTACCAAATACTATTATACTAGCATATTAATACCAGAGAAATTCTGTAATATTTTGTTATTCTCTTAAATGTTTACTTACTTATTTATGTCCTATGTGGATCCTTTAGGACAGTGGTTCTCAACTTGTCTCGCTGTGGGACCCACCATCACCCCTTAATGACAAGCCGCGACCCAAATTCTCAAAATGATTTAATGTAAAGATGGTGCAGTTTGAACCTGAGCTGAAAATGTCCTCTGCAGTAGTAGTAGTAGGGAGCTCTCTTGTGCAGAGAAATTGTTCCTGTAAGTCTCCGTCCCACATGTTTCATGTAAACGAGTAAAACTGTTTGTTATGTCTGTAGATTCGTCCATTTGTAATACAAAATGACCACTTGCCTTAATTTGAGCTGTGGTCTGTTGTTTGATGTCATCCGACATGTCTTCAATTCACCTACTTATTGACGGAGGTATAGTTTTCAGTTTATCCGCTGCGGATTGATCCAACAAATGCTGCTTCAGTTTTGACAGCTTCATGCTTTCTTGTGCCAGAACCTCGCTGCACAAAACACACTGAGGTTTTTGTTCTCAATGTAAGAAAATCCATATCTCATGTAGTCGGTGTCGTACTTGCATTTCACCATGCTCAATTACCATATGAAAACAAACTTTGTGGGTGTTCTTCTATACCAGGGGTATTCAAGTAAAAGGTCTTCCAAAAGGTTAGGTATTCCAAAAGGTCCAGATTGAGAAAATCTCCTCGTGCAAAGGTCCGGAACATTACAATAATATCTAACTTGCACTATTTAGTGCCATATATAT